>NC_039364.1:114482187-114773139 GCF_003573695.1 Papaver somniferum
AAAAAAAAAAAAAAAAAAAAAACAGATGTGAGATAGCAGGTTTAGTTTTGTAAACCTTTATACCTTTTATGATATTTTTAGGTTCAACATCCAACAAGTTTTTTCATAAATACATCCATACACAAAACAAAAAGATAGGGAGACATGGGATCACCTTGTTTCAGACCTCTAGTTGGCCAAAATTGGTCACCAGTCCAGGAGCACCATTAAGCATAATAGAAGATGAAACGGTAGACACGTTGATTAATTAAATGACACCAATCATCACATAAACTTAAAGATTTAAGACAATCATGTAGAAATGGCCACTATATCTTATCAAAGGCCTTAGACATATCCAATTTCAGAGCTTTAACACCTTTTTTGGACTTATGTTTCTTCATAGTATCAATAAGTTGATGTGCAATTATAATATTATCAATCATGAGTTTGCCTTGCACAAAAGCAACTTGATAGGGTGTAATAATGTTATGCAGAAGATTTTTTAGCCTATTAGCAAGCAATTTAGATATTATTTTGTAGGATGTATTACACAAACTAATTGGTCTAAATTCCCCCGCAGTGTTTGGGCAACTTACTTTAGGCATAAGAGAGATAAAATTATGGTTATTTTCCTTAAAAAAAAAATCCTTGAAAAAATGAATGAACCATCTTAACGGTGTCTTCCCCCATATTGTCCCACATATGTTGATAAAATCCTGTAGGAAACCCATCGGGACCTTGAGAGGTACAGGTTTTCATATTAAAGTCAAGTCTCATCAAACAATCGTTATCAATACCAAAAACACAAGATTGAACACAATCGAACAAATTATTGTTATGACTATGGTTACTAGTTATACTCATAGCAGAGAAGTGATTCAAGAGATTAGTAGTTATATCTTGCCTATCAGTTAACCAAATGCCAGTGCTATCCTTAATAGATTCAATCTGATTTTTTATTTTATTTTTAAAATTAGCCCTAGTATGGAAATACCTAGTATTCCTATCATCAAATTTGATAATATCATCTTTATCTCTTTGTTTCCAGAAGTCTTATTCAATCACTTGCCAATATTCAAGTTGGCTGAGAAGACTAGAAAGGACAGAATTATTGGTGTCCTATTCCTTGGGAGTTAAGGATCTCTATTTGTGTATTAATGTCACTTATTTTTGATTGGATATAAGTCCAAAACAACTAAAATTTCATTCCCCACAGAAAATCTAACCTGTTCAAGAGAGGACTTGTGTTTAAAGCCAGCAGAACCATTATTATTGGACTTCCAGTTTTCACTAACAACATCTTTGCAAGTAGAGTCTCTAAGCCAGCATTTGTTGAACTCGTTAGTGCATTGCTCGGTCGAACTCACACGTATTGCTAGTTGATCAAAACTATATCTTGATTTCTAGTCTACATTTAGTCAAATCTCGGATTAGGATAGAAGTGTTTAGTTGAGTAGCAGACATCACCGCGTTCTACCATTTGAAGGCGAAGATCTCAATAGAAGATATTTGGAGAACTTCATCAACAAAAGGTAAGTGAAGACTGAACCAACCTAATACTCAAGTTTTCACCTTTCTATGTAGGAGACTAAGTCGCATGACTAAGTGGACTTTTACAAGCACAATAGAATTTCGAGTCAAGTTTATCTTGTTAATTATTCTCGGAATATGAATGACTAAGCTTAAGAACATTTTTTCAAAACTCGATGAATTTGGTTAAGAACAATTTATCATGTATGACCAAAATCATGATTCAAGTTAATCATTTGAAAATAGCATGGAACAATGATATGTGTCATTGATGTTATTTTGGAGTGTTTCAAATTGATTATTAGAGAGAGATAAAACTATTGTAAATCTGGATATAGGAAAATACACATACTAGTTCACGTACTGGAGTAACTATTATAGGTCCAGAGCTGCAGTATGCGTACCGGTGTAGCTATAGTTCGGCAACGGCTTTGGTACAGATACCCGGTATGAATACCAAAAAGATTTGTTAACTCGTGACTCAGGAAGGTACACATACCTAGTATGGATACCAAAAAGTTTTGTAGATTCCTCAACTGTTTTTGTCTTAAGGGTATACATACCTGGTATACGTACCATGACAAAAATAACTCACGAACTGGAAGTAAGTACACGTACTTACCTATTCGAATATTTTCAGATGCATCCGAATTATTCATATAAGATAATCAACATTTGAAAAACTCTCTAAAAACACATCTAGACATATTTGATCACATTATAACCTATGGTTGTGACTCAAGATTAAAGTCTAAAAGTGTTATATGAAAATGACTAAGCTTATAGTTCGTCTGGATAGTTTTAGCTAATCTTTCATGAACCAGTCATTATACATGGTTCGGTTATGGTTCACCCTAACTGGAGAGTATATGTTTTTGTGTTTATCTCAAGTCAAAGATTCGTCTAATGAAGGATATTGATTGCTTGATTCCAAAGCTACCTTAGATTAAATCTAAAAAACCTTTGATCTTGAAAGTATATAAAAGGAGAACCTCAAGCAACTGGGATTTTTGAATCCCTGACACTTTTCTTGTGTGTCCTAGTTGTAAACTAGATTCATCCTCTCCTTTAACCTTTTTAGGTTTAGCAACTAAAAAAACTTCGTTTAGGAATTCGTGAAGTTAGGCCCGACTATCTTTATCTTGATAGTTCGTGTATCCTAATCTTGCTAATGATTGTTGATTCTCACTCTGATCAAGATATATAGATAGAAATCGCAAAGTTCTTCATCTCAGACTTTGTGATTTCACATGTATATTCCTCTATAACGATTCTTTGCTGAAGTCGGGGTATGTTTTACTTGTGAGGTGAATAATAATCTAGGATGCTCTTCGGGAGTCGTAAGTACCGGATTTTGAGGTTTGCTAGACCTAGTCTACTGCAAATTATTTCCTATCTCACCTTGATCTGACGATCAGAATAGAAATCACATATAGGCTTTTTGCGGGAGGAAGATTGGTTTAAATTCTTCAATTGAGTTGAAGCAGTTTTTAGGTTGTAAAGGACGTCAGCTAAGGGAATCAATTGCGCAGAGTATTGCTAGATTTAAGAGGCTAAGGAGCGCGATTGTAACTGAATTACTGTGACGATGGACTCGGTCTCAACTACATTCCAGTCTGAAGTATTGATAGTAGGCTAGTTTCTACAACGGCTTCATACGGTTTGGTGTTCAAATCTGGACTAGGTCCCGGGGTTTTTCTGCATTTGTGGGTCCTCTTTAACAAAATTTCTGGTGTCCGTGTTATTTCTTTTCCATATTATATTGAAATATCACAGGTTGTACATAAAATCAATCAAAGTAGATACGTCCATCATAGTTGTTGGATACGACTTGATTGATCTTTGGAATCTTCCAAGTACTCTCACGCTAAAATCAGATTCACGAACTTGTCTCCGTTTACAAATTGATTGTGAGAGAAAGAGATATAAACTCTTAACATAATTCCTTGATATTAATTAAGTTGTAACTCTCATAATTGTATTTAAGTTTAGTTCATACAGGTTGCCTAAGAAAAAGTTGGTAGTGTATTTTGGTACCCCTGCATTTTCAGAACTTATTTGGCTCTTTGGCAAAGCTAAAGCTCCTTTGGTGAGAATTATAGGGATGCAATCACTAGCTATAGGTACTAAATAGTAAACATGAGAATCAGGGAATAATCTAAACCATTTGTCATCACCTAAGAATCTAAGCCGCTCTTGAATCAGCTCAATTCCATGTCTTCTATTAGTCCAAGTAAATTGGTTATTTGAAAAACTCATATCTTGAATTCCTAATGCATTCACAAAATGTCTAGCAGTGTCTAAAGCAGGCTGAGTGTGCGGGTGACCACCAGTTTTTCAGAACTATTAAAAATAGAATTCACGTCACCTAACGAAAACCAAGGATGTGTTATAGTTTGCCTACTTTGCATTATATAGTCCCACTGGGCATCCCTATTACCATCAGGCAAAACACCATACATACAAGTACCATCAAACTGAAATATGTCGTTTATAACATTAAGCTAGGAACTAACAACCTAAGTTAAGACCATTCTTCCACATTAGACAAAGACCTCCAGATTTTCCTATTGGATCAAAATGAAGAAATTTGTATATTTTGAGAGCTTTTATAAAAAGCGACATTTTTTTGTGAGATGCCTTTGTCTCATAAAAAAGATAACATCTAGATCATTGGTTTGGACTAAATCCCTAAGATGATTCCTTGTATGTTTGTTACCATATCTTTGAACGCTCCATGAGATGAACCTCATGATGAAGAAAAATTAACCTCATGATTGCTTGATTCCAAATCTACCGTAGATTAAATCTAAAGAACCTTTGATCTTGAAAGTATATAAAAGGAGAACCTCAAGCAACTGGGATTTTTGAATCCCTGACACTTTTCTTGTGTGTCCTAGCTGTAAAATAGAGTCATACTTCCTTTAACCTTTTTAAGTTTAGCGACTAAAAAGACTTCGCTTAGGAATTCGTGAAGTTAGGCCCGACTATCTTTATCTTGATAGTTCGTATATCCTAATCTTGCTAATGATTGTTGAGTCTCACTCTGAACAAGAAAGATAGATAGAAATCGCAAAGTTCTTCATCTCAGACTTTGTGATTTCACATGTATATTCCTCTATAACGATTCTTTGCTGAAGTCGGAGTATGTTTTACTTGTGAGGTGAATAATAATCTAGGATGCTCTTCGGGAGTCGTAAGTACCGGATTTTGAGGTTTGCGAGACCTAGTCTATTGCAAATTATTTCCTATCTCACTTTGATCTAACGATCAAAATATAAATCACATATAGGCTTTTTTGTTGGAGGAAGATTGGTTTAAATTCTTCAATTGAGTTGAAGCAACTTTTAGGTTGTAAAGGATGTCAGATAATGGAATCAATTGCGCAGAGTATTCCTATATTTAAGAGGCGTAAGGAGCGCGATTGTAACTGAATTATTGTGACGATGGAATCGGTCTCAACTACATTCCAGTCTGAAGTATTGATAGTAGGCTAGTTTCTATAGCGGCTTCATACGGTTTGGTGTTCAAATCTGGACTAGGTCCCGGGGTTTTCTGCATTTGTGTTTTCCTCGTTAACAAAATTTCTGGTGTCCGTGTTATTTCTTTTCCACATTATATTGAAATATCACAGGTTGTACATAAAAATCAATCAAAGTAGATACGTCCATCATAGTTGTTGGATACAACTTGATTGATCTTTGGAATCTTCCAAGTACTCTCACGGTAAAATCAGGTTCACGGACTTGTCTTCGTTTACATATTGATTGTGAGAGAAAGAGATACAAACTCTTAACATAATTCCTTGATATTAATTAAGTTGTAACTCTCATAATTGTATTTAAGTTTAGTTCATACAGGTTTCCTAAGAAAAAGTTGGTAGTGTATTTTGGTACCCTTGCATTTTCAGAACTTATTTGGCTCTTTGGCAGAGTTAAATCTCCTTTGGTGAGAATTATAGGGATGTAGTCACTAGGTATTGGTACTAAATAGTAAACATGAGAATCAGGGAATAATCTAAACAATTTGTCATCACCTAAGAATCTATCAAGTCGCTCTTGAATCAGCTCAATTCCATGTCTTGTATTAGTCCAAGTAAATTGGTTATTTGAAAAACTCATATCTTGAATTCCTAATGCATTCACAAAATCTCTAGCAGTGTCTAAAGCAGGCTGAGTGTGAGGGTGACCACCAGCTTTTCAGAATTATTAAAAATAAAATTCATGTCACCTAACAAAAACCAAGGATGTGTTATAGTTTCCTACTTTGCATTATATAGTCCCACTGGGCATCCCTATTACCATCAGGCAAAACACCATACATACAAGTACCATCAAACTGAAATATGCAGTTTATAACATTAAGCTAGGAACTAACAATCTCTAAGTTAAGACCATTCTTCCATATTAGACAAAGACCTCCAGATTCTCCTATTAGATCAAAATGAAGAAATTTGTATATTTTGAGAGGTTTTATGAAAAGTGACATTTTTTGTGATATGTCTTTGTCTCATAAAAAAGATAACATCTAGATCATTGGTTTGGACTAAATCTCTAAGATGATTCCTTGTATCTTTGTTACCATATCCTTGAATGTTCCATGAGATGAACCTCATGATGAAGAAAAAATTAATATCATGCTTGGCACATAACAGACTCAAAACTTCAATAGAGAATAAATACTTGAAATTGAAAACCATAATACATAGAAAAATTGAATTAGTAAATGAGACTAGATTTAAGAATAAATATGTGCAAAAAAATTAAAAATTAAGCAAAAAACTAGGGTTGAATGAAATACCTAAAAATTCGCAGATTTCCCATGTTGATTCTGTGTATTCAAACCTCCATGCTGAGTTCTGAGTTATCATTTGCTCCCCCCCCCCCTCCCCCCATAATTGTGCTAATATCCCATCTGAAATTCCATAAAACTTCTATTAGCATCAGTTCTGGCATCCTCAATGATTGTATCATCAATCTGAAAGATTGGTTGGTATAGTATTGAGGGTAGATTGGATATTAGTATCAGAAAATGAATGATTTTCCTCATCTCTTATTTGCCTATTCTTCCTCATGTCACTTTCATTAAAAACTCAATTTATGGAAGATGATTTTTCTCATTATCGATTGCCTCAGATAACATATTTGAACTACTATCATCACCTGTATCGAGGATATAGGAACTAGGAAGCCAAAAAAGCTTTCCCCTTCTTAGTTTGATTGTATTCAGCAAATTTATTTTCATCCATTTCCTCCACCTTATGTTCTTGCGAAAGTTCCTTACTATTTTCATCAACATGTTCTACCACAAAACATTCCTTGCATATTTCATATGGCTACATCTCAAAATAAAATATTAACCGGACTTTACCACCTGCTGGAGTATAAATCCATCCTCCTTTTCTCAGTGGATCCTTAAGATACTATGTCGGCAAGAGGTCCTCTTGGAGTTTTCTTCCTCCCCTCATGAATGCCTCTCTTTCTAATATATCTACAGATATCATTCACCAATTTTTCATTTAAGATAATATGTTTCAGATTTCTAAGTCTCACACAACAGACTTGACTTATGAATTTGTGGTCTTCAAGAGCTAGATATGATTTATATTTTTGAAGACAAAGAAGATACCCTAAAATTGACTATGGAGCATTAGATAGAACACTGTCATAAGCATTTTTTTTTTTCAAATATAAAAACAAAGAGATTAATACCCTTTGAAATTATTTCATATATACTACAACTTTTGGACCTTAGATTGACTTCTTTCTTAAGCGTCTTATGATTCAACGAATTTTTGGAGATAATCTTACCCAATAAGCTATATAACATTACTCATCTGCATCCTTCACTACCTGAGCATAAGTAATCATTCTTCTAATGATTCTTGAAGATATAGTATCAATAGCTATCGTTTGCATCTTTGAAGACAGTCTATCCATGTTTGTGATTTCTTGTTGCACTTCCAAAAGGAATTTTTTGTCGGACTAACCTCTGAAGCTTATAAATCTTGAGTGTCGTATGGTTAAGATTAATGGGGGGATATCTTATAGGATTATAAAAGGTTTCAAGATAAACAGAATTGTTTTGTTTCCATAAATAGGGGACTTGGTGGCTGTCAAACTTAATTATCGGGTTATCAGGGTTGACAAGAATTAATTTAAATTTTGGATATGAAGGAAAGTTTCCTATGTCTACTGCTAAAGTTATGATGGTTCAAAACCAATGATTTAACCTGGTCAACGCATTGGTTTTTATTGATGGGACGAAGCTTAAACATGATACAGATCAAAAAAAGAAACCTTTGAACTGAAGAGATAAAAACATATGGGAATACCAATATTCAGACGACCTTTGAAGCACAATTATGTTGGAAAAACAACACCATTGTTGGAAAAAAAGCACCACTGCGATATACTCAAGATCTAGATTGCAGAAAGCTTAACCTACTGGATTCCACTATTGGAAACTACACAAGAATCAATTGGGATATCCGTAAAAGAGATTAGAAACTTATTAGCATTTTGAAAACTTTATTGAATTGAACAGAAAGTTCATGTAACGTTTAGAAATAAGAAACTCAGATTCCTTACACAAGTCAATCTAAGATAAAAACAACAAAGGAATTAAAAAGAAGTATAAAATTATTTTATGATTAAAAAATTGTTGATAAAACTTAAGATCATAGTTAAATTCAGAGAAAATTAAAATTAGAAAACACTGATTTCGACACCTGAGTCATCCTGTTTTTCTGTAATAATGTTGTTGCATATTTAAGACTGAGTTTCATGACAGCACTTCACATACCCATCCATGCCACTATAGAAGTGGGAGTCTGTGGGAATAAGTAATTCAGAGTAAAGCTGCAAATGATAAAACGCGATAGCCTCTGGTTTGTTTGGCTGTTATTCCTGAAGTTGTTTTTTGAGTTTTGGAAAAAGAAAATCAGAAGTTAGTTTGGGTACACAATTTCAGAATGACTTTTAGAAGCAAAAAGATTAACTTTTTGTGAAGCAAAAAATTCTGCTTCTGATATCCAAACAGGAAAGCGTATTTGAATATCGCTTCAGGCGTCGTTTTATGACTTTTGGAAGCTGAAAAGTCAGAAGTTAGTTTGGGTACACAATTTCAGAATGACTTCTAGAAGCAAAAAAATTAACTTTTTTGTGAAGCTAAAACATTTTGTTTCAGTTTTCAGTTTTCAGTAAGGCTGCACAAGAACAGGTCAAGAAGACATGTACCGGACTGGAACCGGAAAAATCGGACCGGAACCGTAAGGGTACCGATGTAGCCGGTACAGGGATCGAGACAGAAAATGAGAACCGGGATAGAACCAAGTACAGGAAACGGTTCTTGGCTTGGGACCGGCTTGTACCGGACTATAAGTACCGGTTAACACCAGTCGTTTAGATCATAAGCTATTTTTAATCTAAGCCGTCCACCTTAGGTATTAAGACTAGTATTATCTATGAGGAGCTGATTTCACTCATCATTCTTCTTCTTTATTCTTCTTCTTCTTCTTCTTCTTTTCCATGGCGGCTGTTGTTCTCGATGAGATTTCATAAATTGAGATTTGTTAAAGAGATATTTTCGAAGGCAAGGTTGTAAGGTCAGGTTTTGATGGCCCATGAACTGATCTTCTTCTTATCCATTGCGGCTACTGGTCACGAGTTGTAAGTTCTGAAGCTGCAAATCAAAAGAAGTAAAGATGGTTTTGCTGAGAATTTGAGATGGAGGCATTGTTGATGTTGCTGACGAATTGAGGGTTTGTCGGAGATGAAGAAATGAATAAATCAGCGAGGAAATGAGTGGAAGAAGAAATTGGAGCAAAGATACAGTCAAGGAAGTAGATCTGGTGTTGTTTTAGTGAAATTCAGAAGAGGGGTTTCAGATTCGCCAATTAATTAAAGGGTTACCGATGTTGAAGTGTACCAATGATGTTGCTAGTGTTAAATTGAACAACATAGAGAAGATGGGTTAATGATGAATCACATCAAATGGAAGAAATGGTGGAGAAATTAGGGATTAGAGGAGATTGGATCTGTTGTTCTTGATGAGATTTGATAAATTGAGAAGGAAATCAAGCCTGGGTTTCTGCTGGTGGTGTTCAATTAGGTCGAGAAGAACATAAATATGGAAAATTGTTGATATTTAGTACTTGATTAGTAAAGTGTATTTGCTGTTAGATTTGAAGAGCATCTTGAATGATCAAGATTGTAATACTAAATTGAAATTATTATTCACTATATTAGTGGTATATTAAGTTTTGCTCAAACTTGTGAGTTAACAGGGATTCAAGCTGAAAAATTGTTTATTTGGTTTCTTGTTAATGGCTTCCTAGTTCTGATTTGATTTATCTTGACTTAGGGTAAAAACCAGGTACTGGTCTTGTACCGGACCGGCACCGGAAGTACATGTACAACACCAGGTACATGTACCGGTCCTCAAAATGAGGTAACGGTCAACGCCAAATACAGGGACCGGTTCCATAGGAGAACCGGACCGTACCGGACCTTGTGCAGCCTTAGTTTTCAGTTTCTGGTATCCAATTCAAAATGGTTTTTGACTTATGTAAGTAAAAAAACTCAAAAGTTAGTTTGGGTATCCGATTTCAGAATGAATCTAGAAGCAAAAAAGTTAACTTTCTCTGTGAAGAAAAAACAATTTGCTTATAACTTGTGCTTCACTTCTGTTTCTGGTATCCAAACGCGCTATAAATATTAGGTGGAGCATTATGGTAGAATGTTTTGTTTATTTTTAGCTATATTATAGCTAAAGGAAATCATGATGGTTCAAGTTTTAGTTATAATATGGCCAAAAAAAATTTGCCTTTGCTAGATTTTCCTAATGAAGGGGGCACACCTTTTCTTTATTCCAGCTAAAAAATGATTGAGTTTCCGTCAAAAATATGCTTTACGGATACTCAGTTCCAATGTGTATATTGATACCCGGTTTCTGTATGCTATTTAACGGAAACTAAATATTTGTCTTCCATTATATGTTTTTTTACCTATTCTTATTCTTAATATTTTTCTTTTAACTCTTTTATTTACCGAAATCTCTTTTTTTCCTATTATATCTCAAACTTTTTCTCTTAAATATTATTTAACCCATGAATAAAATCCAACCAAATTTAACTTGGACTTAGATTTTTTTTTGACAAAACGTAGTTCCCAAATTCTATTTTCTGATGGAAATGCGGAAACTAAGTTTTTGTCCCAATAAATTAAGCAAAATAAGGTTCCTGTAGTGGTTACTTTTTTGTTGTCACTTAGCGTAGCTATATTAAAACTATAACCAAGAAAATTAGGTGACCATAATTCTTAACCTTACGGTTGTTAAGATGTGAACATGAAGAACAAAATGGTATTGCAGGATAAGATGGACCAAGTGCGCAACAGTTTCGGGCTTGAACAATCAATTCTGGTTAGAGTGTGAAAGAATTTAACCTTAGAAGTAAATGTATTCATGATATCAATTTTTCCTTTATACTCATGCTCTAATGATCACATTCACACTTCTTGATTAAATTTTCATCGACAAATGAGTCTTGAAAAACTAAACCCTATTTTTATAATGGTTTTTTTTATTTTGATTGTTTGTTCGAAAAAAAATGGTTTGGGAAGCATTCGTTTTTGGAGAACTTTGGAGAATAATAAGTTTCTATTGCAACGCGAAAGTAAAAGTACAATGTAGGGACATGGATAAAGCATCGTGATCGGTGGCTCGACTCATAAGATGAACATGATTAAATGTAATAGTTAGTGAATATGTATTGCTAAAATCACAGTGTGAATTTTAAAAACTTGATTATTTTAGGATAATGATACTGATTTTAATTATTTAGTTTTGGGTAAATTGATATTTTATGATTAACTATATTGTATTGATTATGTTGTTTAATTACCTGATCAGTATGTTGCGTGTATTTAAGTTTGTTTATTCAGTGATCCTTCTCTTCTGATATAAGGTCACTCGAACTAGATCAAGGATCAAAGATTTCATATCTGCTTTATTGATTCAAGATCTGAAGATAGAACTTGTCATCATCCACTGTTAACAAATTCCGTTTTGTACGTGATCGATCACAAGGGAATCAAGTTGTTTGTGTGGGTACTTTGAAGACTAGAAGAGTTACTTTTTGGTATTTTGGATCTTTGTGATACTTCGTGCACACTTGATTGGATAGAATCCGACAAGCTTGTTTATCTTGATATAGCTTTTATATCTTGTTGTATATATCGATAATCTATCACATGTTTCTCTTGAAGAACCGAATTTGAGAACTAAGATTTGATTATTTCGGTAATCTTGATCTTAGTTGATCTAAACCGATATGTAGGATTTTATGTTATTTAAACGGGAGCACCTTTGCAACTCAACATATCTCTAATTAACTTGTTGATCTGGGAGATCTATAGAATGAAAACTGAAACCGATTAGTCATTTACTATTTCAGAATATCATCCAAAGGTGTTGAGTGATAGAAGTCTTCACAACAGGTGGAGCGCCTTTAAGATAATAGATTTTATCTTAGGATTCACGTGGGTAGACTAGATTGGTAGTAGGCGTAAGGATACTAAAGGTATTGAGTAACTTGGATTTAATTTACGCGGTCCCAACTATATGAAGTTGGTTGTAATCTTTATATATCAGCTTAATTCTGAAAGTATTCAAAACTAGACTAGGTTCCAGAGTTTTTCTGCATTTGCGTTTTCCTCATTAATAAACTTGTGTGCGCTTTTATTGTACTTTCCGCATTATAATTTTATTATTGTTTTTTTATAATAAAATAAAAGCACTTATACCTTAATCAAATACTTGGTTTGACTCCATACTTGGTCTGGTTCCGGACTTTGATTATATATCAAGTGTACATCTTCTGGTTGTCATCTTCTTGAAATTTTCTAGTCTATATTATATTACAAAAGGTGTGTCTTGAATAGGTGGATATCGAAAAGATTGTGGTGTACTTGTGAAAATGCGGGGGTACCAAGTAAACCACCAATTTTTTCGTTCGGCAACCTGTATGGACAAAACCTAATACAATTACAAGTATACCAACTTAATGATCCTTAACAATATGTATATAAAGTTTATATATCTCAACCTCTTCTCAGTCAGTATCTACAAGACAATGAGTCCGTGAACCTGATTTTTCAGAAGAGTACTTGGACGATCTGAAAAATTAATATCCAAGATCAATCTAGTCGTATCCAAAAAGTCCAATCGGAATTCTTCCGAGCAATTAAACTTGTTATTTATCTTTCAAGATACGAATTCTACACGAACTAGTCTCGTAATCAATCACAATTAGTTGAACGTATCTACTTACATTAAATACATACAACTTGCATAAATCCAATTATAAAGATAAAGAATATAATGTAGAAAACAAAAAACATCAGACACAACAAGTATTGTTAACGAGGAAACTGCAACTGTAGAAAAACCCCGTGACCTCTTCCGGATTTGAACACCGAGGTGTATTAACTAACTACAAACACTAGCCTACTATCATACTTTGGACTGGAATGTAGATGAGACCGAATCAACCCTCTAAACGATTCAGTTACAACCGCGCTCCTAACGTCTCTTGAACCTCGCAAGTTTCTGCACACACTTGATTCCCTTAGCTGACGTCCTTTACAACCTAAGAGATGCCTCATCCGCAGTGAAGACTTTTGATACCAATCTTCCTCTAACAGATAAGCCTATTTGATTTCCGTTTAGATCGAAAGATCAAAGTATGGAAATCTGTTTGCAACAGACAAGCTAGTAAACCTCATAAATCTGAAACTTATGACTCCCGAAGAGAAGCCTGGACTCTTAACCACCTATCAAGAACAATCTTCAAAATATCACTTAAGTTCAATTATCAGATATTTATCTTGAGAAATCACAAAGTATGAGACGAAGATAACTTTGTGATTTCTATCTATATTTCCTGAAAGAGATTACGAAAACCTCTCGATAACTGAAAAGCAAGATCAGGATACACGAACTATCAAGGTAAAAGATAGTCGGACCTGGCTTCACGAATCCCCAAAGCGAAGTCTTTTAGTCGTAAAAATAATTATGTTTCTCGGAGGAAACCTATGTTCATAGAGTACGACGCTAGATGAACTAGGACACAAAGTGTCAGTGATTGAATTTCTCGGTTGAAAGAGCATCTTCATTTATAGATTTTCAAGACTGAGGGTTGCTTAAAATTCAAGCTAAGATAACTTGGGATTCAAGCAAACACTTTAGGTCTTGAAAATGCAGTAGAAGAATATACATTGTGGAATGGTTTTGGAATCGTGTATAATGACTTGTTCAGTTTGGAAAATATGCCATGTGAACAATAAGCAATATGATGTTCATAAAAACACCTAAGAGTTTAATCATGATGCACACATGTAAGTGTTTAAGTGATCAATGAAGTCTTAGAAGTGTTTATAAGAGTCATAGAAAACCTAAGCATATTTAAAAAATAAGTCTTTGAGCATCTTATAAATTTACTGGGAAAGTCGGTGAGACGGTTTGTGAACCGTAAGGCTAGTTCACAAGTCAAAGAGCTACGGTTTGTGAATCGGGTTCGCCAACCCTTACTCGGCTCGAGAACTCTGATGTACATAGTTTGCGAACTGGGTTCTCCAAACATTGTTGGCTTATGAACTCAGATACACAGTTTTCCAACCGGGTTCGCTAAACTTAAGCCTTTTATACCATAATTAAAAAATCAGTTCACTGCGGTTTGCCAACCGGGTTCGTGTATTGTTCCCAACTGAACTTGTGGTTTGCGAACAGTTTCGCAAACCTTCCTGAATTTCTGAAATCAGATATCTATGGTTTGCAAACGGGTTTGCCAACTACCCTGAGCAGAAATATCAAAAGTTCATGAAACTCTCTCTTTTGATGTTTGATAAATCAATTGTATGGGTTATTTTCAATTGATCCACAAATTAATTCTCAAAAAATTGTTTCGAACTAATGTTATTAAGGACCTTTGAACATCTATGCTAGAATCATATTCCGAGATTTTTAACAAGACAAGCTTGACTCGAAATTTCTTCTTTATAAATTTATTAGAAGTCATACGACATAGTTTCAATAGATAATATGGTAAGGTAGTGGGTAAAATAGAATGATTCAATATTCACATACCTGATACAAAAGTACTTCAAATGTCTTCTTCGATCTTCAACCTTTGAGGGTGATGTCTGATACTCAACTACCAAATTCTAACCTATTCCAAGACTTGACTTAGTATACTAGAAATCAATAAATAGTTCTGATCATCTAACATTGACAACAATCTTGAGATACCAAAACTTGTGGGCTCAACCGAGCATTACTGTAACAACTTGGTACACTCGTTATTTCAATTGATATCAGATTGGGTAAACATGATAAGATCTAACAATTTTTTTTTGGGTGCGATCCAACCTATAAGACAATGAATTCGGGTTCATATGAATCGAATTCAGTTAACGTACCGCCAAAATTTTGATGGTACTAACTACATGTGGTGGAAATCTTCTATAACGTTTTTTATTCAATCACGCGATTTAATACTTGGGTATTAGTCGTTGATGGATACGAACCTACGAAAATGGCAAATTCGGAAACTGAGTTTTAAAGCTTAGCTTCATACTATATGAAGAGAAGGCTCTCGCCAAGCAGAATTCAGATGGTTTTAATGCTATAATACATGCAGTAAGCCGAGAAATTCGGCATCATGTCTCCTCCACATGTCAAACATCAAAGGATGCTTAGGATAATCGTAAGATTTTCTCGAATCTCCGTTATTGAAAAGTTAAAGATTTTTTATCATGAATTCTAGCTAAAATACAAGAACATCTCTTTTGAAGCATCAAATAATACTGACTAATCTTCGGAAAAAGTTAACATAAATTGGGCTGAGGAATATTATGAAAAAGATGACTTGGTTATTGAAAATGAGATTGGTTCAACAACGACACTTCTCACACAACGTGTTAAAGGCTTTCCACGAAAGAAGGGAGAAAAACATGTCTTTAACAAATCATCATCTAGACAACCTTTTTCTTCAACCAAGAAAGAAGTTGTTTTCGAAGATGATGAGGAAATCCAATTCTTTAGATGTTGTGGTTTTGGACACATGGCTAAAAATTGTCCCAGCGGTTGATGGTGGATTTTTGACAAAGGGTAAAACAATAATTTTGGGTGATTTTTAGACCAGGGGAAAAATGGTCATTTTGCGAAAAGTCGAGCAAAAAGGGCATAATAGTTATTTTTGGATTTTTCTCAATATTTTCCCTCAATACTTAAATGTCAAAATATTTTAGTGTTATATTCCACGGTTGAATTCCTAAAATTTAGCTAAACATCAATATTCATTCTCAATTGAATAATATAGATTAATTTTTTTGCCCCAATTCTATGCAAGCATACAAATTTGGGTATTTTGCTCAATTTTGTGTCAACACAAAAACTTTGTCTACTTCACTCAATTTCATTTGAAGAATTTAATTCATGTGAAGACATGAATTTTCTTATTTTTACTCAATTTGGCGGGAACCTTAGTATCTTGACTCCTATTGGTCGAAGGCTAACTTACCTAAGCAAGGAGTGCATACCTCTCATTGATTGGTTGCAACTAAACCCTAATCATGGTCGAGGAATAAATAAAGGTGAAATTAGGGTTAACTGTGACTGCTTAGGTCAGTCACGGATTGGGTCCGGCCACACAACTTTTCCGGCTAATTTGGCAGGTCTTGCGTTTCTCGTGACCGACCAATCAGGTCTCATGGTGACTACCTGCCACCTCTCTTTCATTCCAACCAATCAGGTCGCATAAAACTTACCTGACAATCTCTCAATGGCCGTCCAATCTAAAAAACCTTGCGCCTTCAATGACCGACCAATCAGGTCTCACGAATCTCACATGTCGGCCCTCTTCTATTCCAACCAATCAGAACACTCGAAGCTTACCTGACAAGCTCCCAGCGACCGACCAATCATATATCCTCAACCTATCTAGACAGCTGGGAGCAATTGGTAAAGAATTTATGTATGATCTATATGCCAAAAGTTTCGTATAGTTGTCTAGTACAACATACTAAAAAATTATATCTAAAAGAATTTCAATCAACAACCAAAGGTTGGATTTACCAATTGATTGAACTACACACAACCTGTGCTATTTCAATTATATGCACAAATATAATGCGGAAAAGAAATAAAACAGACACCAGAAGTTTTGTTAACAAGGAAACCGCAAATGCAGAAAAACCCCGGGACCTAGTCCAGATTTGAACACCATACTGTATTAAGCCGCTACAGACACTAGCCTACTACAAGTTAATTTCAGACTGGAATATAGTTGAGCCCTAACCAAGTCTCACACCGATTAAGGTACAGTCACGTTCCTTATGCCTCTGAATCCCAGCAGGATTCTACGCACTTGATTTCCTTAGCTGATCTCACCCACAACTAAGAGTTGCTACGACCCAAAGTCGAAGACTTTATAAACAAATTTTTCTCTCACGGAAAATTCTATTCAGATAGATAAATCTGTCTCCCACAGAAAAACCTACGAATTTTTTGTTCCGTCTTTTGATAAATCAAGGTGAACATGAACCAATTGATAATCCGACCTTATATTCCCGACGAACAGCCTAGAAATATCAATCACCTCACAATAACTTAACTATATGGTAGTAGAATTATTGTGGAATCACAAAGAATGAGACGAAGAGCTTTGTGATTACTTTTTATATCTTACCTATCGAAGATAAATCTCGAGCCAATCTTAGATAATATAGTACTCAATACGATAGAACAAGTAATATCAGAACACGCAACTACATAGAAAATAGTTGGGTCTAGCTTCAGAATCCCAATGAAGTCTTTAAGTCGTTAACCTATAATGGTTTTAAGAAAAAACCTAGGTTAAAGGAAAATCGACTTTAGTCGCAACTAGTATCACACATGAGGTGTGGGGATTAAGTTTTGCAGTTGCTAGGGTTCTCCCTTATATAGTCTTCAAATCAGGGTTTGATAGATTTAAAACAAAGCAATCAATATTCACCGTTAGATGAAAACCTGATTTAAGATTCAATCTAAGTTTGCTTAAAACGAAAGCAATATTTCTCCACTGTTAGATGGTCTTAGCTTGTTACACACAAATGAAATATACCTTCATTTAGATATGGGTAACCATACCTAAACGTTTATATTGAGTTGGCTCAATAACAGTTAAACGAAGTTAGCCATATGAACACTTTTGTATTAACCACATTCATCTAACACTTCAATACCAAATGACAATCAAATGAATCTAATTGTATTAGTCATAGAGTTGATCAATTGTTCATATTCTCATAGAAGTATACAAGACACAATTGAAACAAAATCGGATTTGATTCAAGAGAATTAATTCATGAAAATTTAGTCACGGTTTGCAAAGATTGCATTCCTTAATATATAAATGTATTTGTTCATGAGTATGGAATCATATTTAACTAATTTTAGAACTTAAACTAGCTCAGTTTGCAAACGGGTACGCAAACTTAAGTTTCAGACGTTGGTCGTGTCCGACAGTTCGCAAACCGGTATGCATACTGTCGTTCCGGACCTAACTCAGGCAGAACCATTCGCGTACTGGTATGCATACTTGGTTCCAGGACTTTAACAGTTAAAACCGTTCGCATACTGGTATGCAAACTTGGTTTCCGTACCTGAATCATACTACAACAATTTGCATACTGGTATGCATACTGTGTTATATCCAGACAATGGTTAATTGTTCTAACTCCCATTTCAATCATTGAAACATCCTTAGAGGACGACAATAGCTGTCTCACACAAACTATTAGCTTAAAAGTAATCTTCAAGTGATCGAATGAGCAATATGAAACATTCTGAGTCTGCATCAAATGACTGTCTCACACAAATCATGTAACATGTTTCAAGTCAATTTTCACATGATCATCTTTTGACTCATTATTTAGTTTCCAACAAATAAATTGTTTCCAACTAAACTCGTCAAGAATAATGATGAACGTAGCTAAAGCAAACCAACACAAATTTCGAGAAAGATATAAGCGAGTTAAACTCAGTTCCAAATATCAAATGTGTATAATGTAAAAGTCTATATAGTTATACGACTTAGTCTCAATATGAGATATAATATAATAGACTTCTGAGTGATAGATAAGTTTAGTCTCCACGTACCTTTTGTTGATGAAGTTCCTCTAAGCTCTCCTCAGTAGATCTTCGTCTTCAATCGATGAACGTCGTGAAGTCTAAAGTTCAACTACACATTCTATCCTAATCCGAGATATAGCTATAAGTAGACTAGAAATGAATACTTGTAGTTTTGATCACCTAAACTTGGCAAACAAGCTTGAGATAACAACACTTGTGTTTTCGACCGAGCAGTGCTCTAACGATACTATATCATGGACATCTCGGGAACAATTTCAAGTATGTGAACCTACCATTATCGGAATCAAGCCTTCGTTCAAGTTACAACAAAATAGGAAGTCAATATATATTGATCTAAGAAAAAACCTAGGTTAACCTATAATGAAGTCTTCAAGTATGGGAACAATGAAGTCTTTAAGTCGTTAACCTATAATGGTTTTAAGAAAAAACCTAGGTTAAAGGAAAATCGACTTTAGTCGCAACTAGTATCACACATGAGGTGTGGGGATTAAGTTTTGCAGTTGCTAGGGTTCTCCCTTATATAGTCTTCAAATCAGGGTTTGATAGATTTAAAACAAAGCAATCAATATTCACCGTTAGATGAAAACCTGATTTAAGATTCAATCTAAGTTTGCTTAAAACGAAAGCAATATTTCTCCACTGTTAGATGGTCTTAGCTTGTTACACACAAATGAAATATACCTTCATTTAGATATGGGTAACCATACCTAAACGTTTATATTGAGTTGGCTCAATAACAGTTAAACGAAGTTAGCCATATGAACACTTTTGTATTAACCACATTCATCTAACACTTCAATACCAAATGACAATCAAATGAATCTAATTGTATTAGTCATAGAGTTGATCAATTGTTCATATTCTCATAGAAGTATACAAGACACAATTGAAACAAAATCGGATTTGATTCAAGAGAATTAATTCATGAAAATTTAGTCACGGTTTGCAAAGATTGCATTCCTTAATATATAAATGTATTTGTTCATGAGTATGGAATCATATTTAACTAATTTTAGAACTTAAACTAGCTCAGTTTGCAAACGGGTACGCAAACTTAAGTTTCAGACGTTGGTCGTGTCCGACAGTTCGCAAACCGGTATGCATACTGTCGTTCCGGACCTAACTCAGGCAGAACCATTCGCGTACTGGTATGCATACTTGGTTCCAGGACTTTAACAGTTAAAACCGTTCGCATACTGGTATGCAAACTTGGTTTCCGTACCTGAATCATACTACAACAATTTGCATACTGGTATGCATACTGTGTTATATCCAGACAATGGTTAATTGTTCTAACTCCCATTTCAATCATTGAAACATCCTTAGAGGACGACAATAGCTGTCTCACACAAACTATTAGCTTAAAAGTAATCTTCAAGTGATCGAATGAGCAATATAAAACATTCTGAGTCTGCATCAAATGACTGTCTCACACAAATCATGTAACATGTTTCAAGTCAATTTTCACATGATCATCTTTTGACTCATTATTTAGTTTCCAACAAATAAATTGTTTCCAACTAAACTCGTCAAGAATAATGATGAACGTAGCTAAAGCAAACCAACACAAATTTCGAGAAAGATATAAGCGAGTTAAACTCAGTTCCAAATATCAAATGTGTATAATGTAAAAGTCTATATAGTTATACGACTTAGTCTCAATATGAGATAGAATATAATAGACTTCTGAGTGATAGATAAGTTTAGTCTCCACGTACCTTTTGTTGATGAAGTTCCTCTAAGCTCTCCTCAGTAGATCTTCGTCTTCAATCGATGAACGTCGTGAAGTCTAAAGTTCAACTACACATTCTATCCTAATCCGAGATATAGCTATAAGTAGACTAGAAATGAATACTTGTAGTTTTGATCACCTAAACTTGGCAAACAAGCTTGAGATAACAACACTTGTGTTTTCGACCGAGCAGTGCTCTAACGATACTATATCATGGACATCTCGGGAACAATTTCAAGTATGTGAACCTACCATTATCGGAATCAAGCCTTCGTTCAAGTTACAACAAAATAGGAAGTCAATATATATTGATCTAATTTTTCATTGAAGACAAGTTCCATGGATTTAGTTACCATGCAAGGTTGAGAGAACTACTTCATGTTTATTAGTTGGTATGCTCGAGAAATTCATTACAAAATGCTCCATTTGGCATGTAACTATAATGGAAAGACTAGAGGAATAATTATTTTCAAGCGAGGAAGAAATTCAAACACTAATGGAGACTATGCTTTGAAGAATTTGAGGACGAATTTGTTCAAAGAAGGGGAAGATGATGCATATTGGATGCCCCATATCAATATTGGAATACAATTTATCTTCCATCTTTGAAATATTTTGAATAGGCCAAGTATGACCTTGGTGCTAGTATAAATTATAAGAGGTAAGGCTAAAGGAGTTAAGATTGGTTTTATCATATTTGTGAGAATGAGATCTTTCTCTTCTTTAAACCCTAGAATTCTCCCTAGAGAACACAAATAGGGTTTAAAGAAGAGAAGACTCTCATCCTCACAAATTAATATGATAAAACCAAGCTTAACTCCTTTAGCCTTATCTTTTATAATTTATACTAGCACCAAGGGCATACTTGGCTCATTCAAAATGTTTCAAAGATGGAAGATAAATTGTGTATCAATATTGATATAGGCCATCCAATATGCATCATCACTAGTGTAAAGTGTTACTTCTACTTGCAATAATAATGTATAAGTTGAGACAAAACACCATAAAATAGAATTACTAACCTTTCAATTTAAGCTTCTTCTACCTTAGAATAGGGAAGAAAAAAAATTTAAAGTTCTTCTCTGTAATACCTAAAACTTCTACCCAAAATGAATTGGAAGTTACAAGTTTATTGAGGCATCTCCTTGCATCAACTCAACTCTAAGAGAAAGATTGAAGGAAAGAGGAAAACAAGGATTCTAACCTAGTATTTCTTAAAACAAAACTTGGGAGGAGTAGCACTAGGGATTGAAAACATATACTACCTCCGTTTTTAAAAAAAAGATACTTTCACTTTTTCATTTTAGCCTAAAAACAGGCAAATTGAAAAAGTGAAAGTATCTCTGTTTTAAAAACGGAGGGAGCAGTAAAGATGAAGGATAGAACAAGAAATAAAACCAAAGAAAGGGGGCGAAAGAGAGAATAAGATTTAGAAGGGTATAAGTGGTATTTAAGGAATACTATTATGCATCATCCCCCCTACATAATAGAAATTCTCCCTCGAATTGTCAATATCGGCTTCCATAGCATTGTCACCCCAATATGGAACCAAATGCCTCACATTGAACACATCGGGTGTACGAATGGAGCTTGGTAAGTTGAGGTGATAGGCATTATCGTTAATCTTTTCTTCAATTGGAAATGGTACAATCTTCCTTGCCTTGATCTTGTTGTATTCACCTACGGGAAAACGTTCTTTAGTAAGAACCGCATAAACAAGATCTCCTATTTAAAACTCAACCACATGGCGCCTTTGATCAATCTTGTTCTTGTATTTCCTTTATGAAGCTTCTAAATGCTTTCGGGTACTTTCATGTATAAGGTGGAGTTGGGAAACAAAGTCTTCCGCTGTAGCATTTTGCCTTTTCAAATCCAGTAATAAAGACAAGTCAAGTGGTACTCTTGGATTGAACCCGTGCACCACCATGAAAGGTGAATACCCACTACTCCGGTTCACCGCATGGTTGTAATAAAATTCCGCCTTACATAAAACTTGGTCCCATGTCTTCAAATTCTCATGAACCAAGCAACGGATAAGATTACCTAGGGAATGGTTTACCACTTCGGTTTGTCCATCCGTTTGAGGGTGATAAGCGGTGTTAAAGCTTAAATTGGTCTTCACCAACTTCCATAAGGTACGCCAAAAATTCCCCACAAAACGACTATTTATATCCGAGACGATGGAAGAAGGAATACCATGTGAACGGTATATCTCTTTAAAAAAAAGAGTTGAGATACCATGACCACATCCATTATGTTTTTATAAGCAATGAAATGAGACATTTTTAAAAAAACGATCTACCACTACAAATATTGAATCCATACCTCTTTGAGTACGCGGTAATCCAAAGATGAAATCCATGCTCAAATCTTCCGATGGACGAGAAGGAATATGAAGTATCATGTATAATCCCGCATTGGTGGGCGTTCCTTTAGATACTTGACATATATGACATCTCTTCACATATCAATGAATCTCCTTCCACATTCCCGGCCAAAAGTATGAGCTTGAAACCAAGTTCCAAGTACAAATAGTCCCCATATGCCCCTCATTGTGAAGCTCCTTAATAATTTTCAATCTCAAGCTTGATTGCGGAATGCAAAGACAATTTTTCCGGTAAAGGTACCCATCGAAAAGAACATAATCACCATTTTGGAATGACCTTTCATCAACCATAAAAGGACCAAAATAGGTATCATTTTTTAAGAGCTCCCGAATATCATCGAATCCCAAAGTACGAGCCCTCATTTGTGCAAGAAGAGAAGTATGTTGACATAAGGCATCCGCTACCTTGTTTTGTACACCCGACTTGTGCTTGATGGAAAAAGTGAATTGTTGCAAATAATAAGCCCATTTACCATGCCTAATATAAAGCCTGTCTTGAGAATTGATGTGCTTCAATGTCATGTGGTCCGAAAATAAGATCACTCATTGTGAATAAAATGGTGCCTCCAATGTTTGAGTGCTTGAACAATAGCATAAAACTTAACATCATAAGTGTTATATGCAAGTCTATCCCCATTCAACTTTTCACAATAAAATGCCACCGGTTTCCCTTCTTAACTAAGAACAGCCCCAATGCACAACTTAGAAGCATCACAATGAAGTTCAAATGGTTTATCAAAATTTGGAAATATTAAAATTGGAGGTGTACTTAACTTTATTTTCATCAATTCAATGGCGTCATCCGCTTCTTGATTCCATGAATACTTGGCACCTTTATGCATTCGGTTGTTGGAGCCATTATTCCACTAAAATTTGCAATGAATCAACGATAGAAAGAAGCTAACCCATGAAAACTTCGAATATCAAACAAAGTTTTTGGCTTGGGCCAATTCCTTATGCATTCCACTTTATCTTCATCTACCGAAATCTCATCCTTACTAACCACATAACCGACAAACAAAATTTTATCGGTCATGAATGCACACTTCTTCAAGGTAGCATAAAATTGTTGCGCCCACAGAATCATGAGAACCTCACGAAGGTGACATATATGATATTCCATATCGGTACTATAAACAAGTATGTCATCAAAGTAAACAACCACATACTTCCCAATCAACGGTCAAAATGCTTGATTCATTACTCGCATAATTTACTTGGAGCATTTGAGAGCCCAAATGGCATAACAATCCATTCATACAAACCATCTCGAGTCTTGCAAGCTTTCTTCCATTCATCTCCCTCTTTGATACAAATTTGATGATACCCACTTTTAAAATAAAGTTTGATAAAAACACATGCTCCACTTAATTGATCACGTAAGTCATCCAAACGAGGAATTGGAAATCGATACTTCAATGTGATTTTATTGATTAAACTACTATCCACACACATACGCCATGAACCATCTTTTTTTGGTACTAACAATGCCGGTACCACACAAGGGCTAAGACTTGGTCTTATAAAACCTTTGGATATGAGCTCTTCAACTTGCCGACGTAATTCTTCATGTTCTTTGGGACTCATCCAATAATGGGATTTGTTGGGAAGACTTGAACCGGGTACTAGATCAATTTGGTGCTGCACTTCTCTTAATGGTGGTAATGCATCCGTTAACTCGGTAGGAAAAACATCTTGAAATTCTTCGATAATTGGCTTGACTTGTGGTTGCACGAAATCATATGATAGAGACTCTTTATCAACAAGTATATAAAACACCTCCAAATCATCCAACTCTTCTATGAACTTATGATAAGTAAGTTGATTTTTTTCATCACCATTTTATGGCTTAGGCATAAGCTCACGACTGGGTACAAGAGTCAACTTCTTATTTCTCATGTATGCATCCATCAAAACAACATCACACCAAACTTTGTCTACGTATTTGTTACCAATATAAAAATTAATAACACAACGTTTAGTGACTTTTACCTCACTTCCTTAGTTAAGCCATGATAAAGAATATGGATAAGGGTGTTCTTTTGTCTCTAAATTCAACTTCTGAACCACTTCTTCGGAAACGATATTTTCACAACTCCCCGAATCAATCACAGGCTTGCAAACTTCCCCTCCAATTGTGCAAGTGGTTTGAAAATATCGTGGCATACCCATCGATCACCTTCATCGAGTTTTGAAGTAAAATATTTACGCAATACAACCAAACATGGTCCTTGGTCACCGGTGAGAAAATCCTCTTCCACTTCTTCGTCGGGTTCTTCATCTTTATCATCACCATGAATACGTAAGTTCTTCCCGGGGCGATCACTCTTCCTACATTCATATGCTTTGTGGCCCCCTTCTCCACACTTGTTACATTTACCTTGAAAGACTTGTTGAGAAGTATTGGATTGTGATGGAATGTTAGTAGTTGGAGCTCGATTAGTTGGCATTAGAAAAGTAGTAGTTTTAACACCTCCTTGAGTGTGAGTACTCCAATTGGCATGAGAAACTCTCCTTGCATATTGCTTCTCTAAATATAATTCCATTTGATATGCTTCCCACACCGATTAAATATCAAATAAGTTTAAAGTATCTTGATATTGCATTCTCAAACCTCCTATATACCTTGCTACAAGTTGTTCTTACGTTTCGTTAATATCGTTCCTTGCAATCAATTGATAGAACTATTTGGTGTAGTCATTAATCGACTTGGACACTTGCCTAAGATTTTGGAGTTGTTGATAGATAAGTCTTGTATCATTACGGGGTAGAAATGCAAGTCTCATATGTTTCTTAAGCTTCTCCCAAGATTCAATTTTAGTTTGGCCTCTTATTAACCTAATTTGTTTAAGTTGTTTCCACCAAGCGCCGACTCTTCCTCGAAATCTAGTTGCAGCCAACCCAACTTTCTTATGTTCAGGCACTTTCTTGAAATCCAAGATTTCTTCAACCGTTGCCAACCAATCAACAAAATCTTCCGTATCTAGACCCCCATGGAAGTCCAAAATATCAACCTTGAGTTCACCTTCCCATCGGTTTGAAGTAGTAACATTATGGTATCTCGGTCGTTCTTCAAACATTTGTCGTTTGCCTTGTGGATGAACATGATTACCAAAAGAAGTGGTCTCCTCATCCGTCACATCTTCTTCATAAGTATGATGATGAGTTATATACTGATTTTGATGGATATTTAAGTTACCAAGTCTTAAAAAAAATCTTCAAAATTTGCATTCATTCTTTGTTGCATTTCATCAAACACTTCATGCTTAAAGACTTCCAATTCTTCTTTCAAAGAAGTTTCACCTTGATTAACTCTTTTTCTTGGAGCCATAATGAAAATTACAAGGGGAATTAACCCAATTTGACAATATTACACAAAAAGATTCAAAACCCCTAGAGTATCAACTAGATGCCTCTTAGAATCTTTTAGTTTTCAATTTGTATTAGGGAGAAACTATAAGTTGTAGGAGAAAAGTTTCCACTTTTCAAAAGAAACTAATTTGATTGATTATTTCTTTATTTCAAGTTACAATTTCAATATTATTTCACCATTAAGCTTTCGTTTCTCATCAGAGAGGATGAGAGAGAGAGAGGTTTACCATTATAAGACATATTGTTAAGATCCTGCTGCATAATGTCAGCCATCGGGTCAGAAACTTCATCATTCCAGTTATACCTAATAAAATTAGAAGTTGCATACTTTACAAATTTATGCGCTGCATTATTTGCATCCCTTGGTTCCAAAGTACGGACCCAAAATTCAAAAGGGTTACATAATAGAACAATTATGTCTTCAATCTAAGTGTTGGTAGTCTACCTCA
Source organism: Papaver somniferum (assembly GCF_003573695.1). Lineage (NCBI taxonomy): Eukaryota > Viridiplantae > Streptophyta > Magnoliopsida > Ranunculales > Papaveraceae > Papaver > Papaver somniferum. Next base: position 114,508,832 of record NC_039364.1, read on the forward strand.
CTGCAAATCTTTCACCATTAATTGCTTTTATCACACATCAACAATCTCTTTTTAGATGCACTCTTTTAATCCCCAACTCCTTTGCGCATCTTACCACCATAAGAGCCGCTTCAGCTTCTTCAAGTGATACTGTTGTTGTTGACCAAATTTCAACAACACAAAATCCTACAAATATTCAAGCAATAAATGCCATTGTTGAAGCATTTGAATAACAAAAAAAAGTTTACTCTCTGATGAGAAGCGGAAGCTTACAATCGAAATAAATTGAAATTGATAACTTGAAAAGGATAAATAATCAACCAATTTAGTTTCTTCTACCCTTTGAATAAAGGAAGAACCTAAAAATGGAGATTCTTCTCAAATAACTTATAATTTCTACCTAATTAAATTGGAAACTATAAGACTATGAGAGGCATCTAGTTGATACTCTAGAATTAGATGATATAATCCACCTAGAGATAACAATTAGGTTTGAATGAAGAGAACCTCTCATTCTTCACACAATATTCTAAAACTAAAACTTAACTCCTTTAGCCTTATCTCTTCTAATTTATACAAGCAGCAAGGGCATACTTGGCCTATTCAATAGGTTTCAAAGATGGAAGATAAATTGTGTTTCAATATTGATATGGGGCATCCAGTATGCATCACTCTCTCCCATAACCGTTTTTTCTCTCCCTGGTTTGCAAATCCTTTGATTTTGTTCAACTGTGATCCAAATCTATCAGATTTGGTCTGACTTTTTCAGATCTTTATGATTGATTTGGTTACTATTATTAGTTTTTAGTATTATTAAATAAAAATTATCGTTTTCCTTAAAACGATATAGTAGAGTTACTTATGATTATTATATTTTATTATCCATTGATTTCATATCTAATGAATTCTTTATTCCAATTAGAGGATTATCATATCCTTAATGGCGTTTCCATTGAATGCTTTCATCAAAGATACGTCATCGGGAATGGTTTATCAGAAGTGCTCATTGTTATACAATTTTTTAGAGATAAGTGGTTACAAGAAGTGATTGCGAAGACAATTAATTGGGAAGATTACTCCCTTTTGGGACATTCTATTCTTGACGGAGAAGACAAATTGAGTTGGCAGATTACTTCCTTCTGGGATTTTTTCTTTTAGTGGAGAAGACAAATTTCAATGGCAAAATTTTATTTCAAATGCTATTTTTCAAATATCGGTTTCATCAATGAAACAAGATATATGTAATTTTTTTTTTATTATTCCCATCTTTGATGTATTTAATGTTGATGTATTCAATTTTATAATTTTCATGAAATCAAGATGTTTCCTTCAAAACAAAAAAAAAACAAAAAAAACTTAAGTTAAGAAGCGAATCCCAAACCAATTTTCTATGTCTGCAAGAGATTCCATTTTGTGGCAGTGCAACCGTGTTAAACATGCACAGGATTATTTGTTGGTTGTACCAATTAGTGGGTTTAATTAATGCGTTGGGCCAAGACAGTTCATAGTTGTTCTTTGCTATCGCCTTGGTATCCCGTTGTTTGTTGAGAATGGTCTTTGCTCAAGTTGTAACAGATCTATGGATATCTTTGGGGACCACACGCTTCATTGTGCTAACTAAAGATGTTGGAAGTAAGTTTCGACATGACCTCGTACGTGATGTAATCGCTGACACTTGTTACAAAACTGGTGCGCCTGCGCGTAAGGAAGTTTTTCTTTGGTTTCTGTCAGATGATGACAAAGATTTACGGCCTGCTGATATCCTTGTTCTTAACTGGGAAAAAGGTTAAGATGTTTGTATGGATGTCACAGGTGTCTCGCCCTTCACTGGTGATGGTACTCGCTCTTTCGTCCCAGGTAAATCTATTTCTAGCGCTGTTTCACGTAAACGCACTAAATACTTGGACAAGTGTGTATCACATGGTTATGGTTTGGGCGTTCTGGCCTTCTCTACCTTAGGGGAACTTGTGGAAAATACTTTATGTTTTTTCAAGCGTCTGAAGAATTGTTTAGTTAGCAACGATGCTATTAGTGGTTTTGATAGTTTTATTTTTCATAAATTAGGTATTGCTATTCAAAAAGGAGTTGGTGTCCAACTTGTTGTTAGGTTACCAACCAGAGTTGTATGCCAGTCTTAAGTTTTGATTATCATAATAAGTGTTTTTCCATTAGAAATTAAGTTATTTTAATAAATCATCTTCTCCTTTTTTTTTTTTATTTTTTTTTTGTAAAATTAATTAAAACTGTATAAAAGGAAATATATCCACTTTTAATAGATCCGTTATAAATCCATTCAAAAACTAACCGTTAGATCCTCGAAGGAAAGGAAAAAAATAATATTAATAGCCGTTTCTTTGTCCTTTTCTCCTCTCGTCATCTTCTCCCTTTCTCATTCATTTTTTTCTAAAGCCCAAAAAAGCAAATAAAACCCTAGAAATTCTCCTCTGTTTAGTTTTTCACTCAACAAAATCCTTCATTACAAGAAATCCCTAATTCTTAAACACAAAACCCTAACCCTAAAACTCCCAATTGTTTTCAATCAGAATCCGAGATTTATCAATACATTAAGAAAATGGCATCAAAAACTAGCACTAAAGACATTATCACTCTTAGAGGTTCAGCGGCAATCGTTAGTGAGTTCTTTGGTTATGCTGCTAATAGGTGAGAAACAAACTCATAATTTCCTTGATTGTCAATTGAAATTGATATATGAATTTCTAATTTAGGGTTTTATGAATCACAGTATTTTGTATAATCGAGGGATTTATCCAGAAGAAAGTTTTACTAAAGTGAAGAAATATGGACTTCCTATGTTATTAACACAAGATGAGAATGTTAAATTGTTTCTCACAAACTTAACTGCCCAATTATCAGGTAAAATTAAGAATTGATTTTTGATTCTTATTTCTGCTCTTCATGTGTTGAGTCTTGTGTGTGCACTATCACTGTGGTGTCTTGTTCACGATATTCTGGTAGTATGTTATTTTTGAAGCCCTAATTTTGATTTATTTATTTTTTTGGATCAGAATGGTTGGAATCAGGACACTTGCAAAGGGTCGTTTTGGTGATAATGAGCAAACAAACTAATGAAGTTTTAGAGAGGTGGAATTTCAGTATAGAGACTGACAAAGAAGTTGTTGAAAAGGGGTACTTTCGTCTCACTTTAGACCATTTCTTCGAATTATAAGAAATTTAACTCTATGGTTACTGAACTTGTAGTTGCTTTGGGTTTTTTGAAGGGTTTCCAAGGAAAAGAGTGATAAGGAGATAATGAGAGAGATTCAAGCTATTATGAGACAAATTGCATCTAGTATTACTTACTTGCCTTGCCTCGATGAACAATGTAAGTTTGGTTGAAGATGTCTTTATTTTTGTACTTGCAGTGATTGAGAGTTCCAAATTGATTCTCATTTGCTAATTCTTGTACTGCATCAGGTATTTTTGATGTGTTAGCTTATACGGATGCTGAAGTAGCAGTTCCATTTACTTGGATTGAAAGTGATCCTAAACTTATTGCAAACCCACAAATGGTGAAATTGCATTCATTTGATACCAAGGTAACATAATTGTATGGACAAATTATTTTATCATTTAGGTGTATGATCAAGTTTTCTTAGAACATATTGAGAAACTTTGAACTTCATGAGAACTAATTTTTCATACCTAGTCCAAAAAAGTAGAGCATGAACAACTTTTCTCCGAACATTTTGGAGTAGCTTAGAATTTTTTTGAGAACTTATTGTTGCTGTGAGTGTTGATGATGGTGTCTGAACAAGTTTTCATGGAACATTTAGAGATATTTAGAAATTATGGGATCTGATTGTCGGTACTGGGGTAAGAAAATAGCGTATGATCAGCTTTGCTTGCTTAGACATTTGGCACAAGCTTTAGAATTTTATGGGAACTTATTTTTGAGGGTGTGTTGCAGATTCACAAGGTGGATACTCTGGTTTCATACAAAAACGACGAGGAAGACTAGTAATTTGGAATTATTCCTGTGATACTCTGGTTTCATACAAAAACGACGAGGAAGACTAGTAATTCGGAATTATTCCTATGCTCAAGTGACATTTGTCAACCCTTCTGTTTCTGCATTTGAGTGAATTCTGTGAATCGTTTATTCACATATATTTTGTAAGTTTTTTGAGTGTGGATAGAATGATGAACAAGAAAGTGTAGTTTTTCTTCAAGTGCTTCCTCAGATATTTCAGTAATTTTCAGTGTTCGGTGAAGTTAATTTGATTTGATTTTCGGTGATCAGTGCTAAAGTCATTTCTTAAATAAATATGATATATGCACCATTGCGTCAAAAAACCTTATCAGCTTATCCCTTCTGGATGACTTGCTTTGCAATGATGAAAGCAGCTTGAATCTGATGTCTGAACAAGGAGAAGCTTCTTTCGTTCTGAAGAGTACCAGACTATTTGTTTTTTCTTTTCTTTTTCGTTTTCTTTTTTTTAAATTTTGCTTTTTGCTTAAATAGATTGGCACAACTGAAATCTGATTATGAATTGGGCTGACCTAAAATCAGCTTGTATATATATTTACAAAACGGTTCTTTTCCGTCCACCAAAATTGGGACCAACCACCCCTTCACACTACACAGACATAACAGGTTCCCTAACAAAAAAGACTGAACTCTGGCTGATTGGACAAAGCCATCCTCACCAGAAAGCTTAGCTTGATGAAGTAACAGATTGTGTATTACAGGGGTTTTCACACATGCTGTATTACTAACCTATAGCTTCTTGAACATAATTTTCAATTGTTTATACGCTTTCATCAATCAGTCTGCTACACAAGGTGGTAGTCACCTAGCAATCTCACAGACCTTGGTAAACTGCACCAGGACGCAGCTCGTCTAGAGAATCCACACTTCTTAATGCATTTGAATCCACACTTCTGAAAGCATTTAACTCTCTGAGGCCAGTCCAACCACGGCGTGTAAGGAGATCCCGGAAGTCTTCTTCAGTGTAGAATGTCTTTTCTTCTGGACGAATAGAAATCCGGCCAGAATCATCATAGAAGCATATTTTTATCGTAATTTCTGAAAGGAAATTTATTTCAAATGCTGGAAACAAGTAAAGCTAAGGGTTCAAGAAATAGAGCAAAGAAGAATATGTTATTCTGTTATTACCATCATCGAGGTGAAGAGTGTAGGTTCCCAATGGCATGTCACGGTCAAGGGAACGGATAACCTCAGCTTCATCCTCTAACCAAAATGCTCGTCTGGTTCTTAATCCAAATGCTGATTTGATTGCCTCCTTTATTGCATCTGTTGTACCGTCAATACCAATTTTTCTAGTGAAGTCCCTCCACTTGACAGAAATAACCCTTCCGGCAAAGGAGTGAATCCCTTCACCACCTGCAAAACAATGGCAGGAAAAAACAAAAGAAAACAATTGCCTCTCTGAAAGCAAAAAGAGTAAATAAATTGACAGAATAATAAAGTATACAGTAATCTCAATCTCTCTGCTCTTAATTGATTCGATAAGTGGAATTGACTGAGCTGAGCTTTGTTTGACTAAACCAAAATACTCGGGGACTCTCTTTGTTTGGCACAATTGTCTGAATGAGGTAAGCTCAATCGTTAACGGGTATGGCATCCCAGTGAGACCCCTCTATCGGTCTATTTTCTAATATAGAGGAAATAACCATAGGCTTTCATGGAAGTCAAAATATATTTTCGAAAGTTGGTCCGTGATCATGAGAAATGAGATATTTTCTTCAGCAAGGTGTAGACTAGAATTCACTCCATGATTAACTTAAAAGTGTTTCATTTTATCTTTAATAGTATATGTACCAAGCAATGGGAAGGAAAAAAGAAGAAAACATCGCCAGACAGAGAGGAACTCTTTCGAGGAGGACCGGCCACTTGAAATCTGATTCCTTCTCCTTCAAATACGAACCTTAACTATATACTTTTTAGTTAATAAAATTACCATTCCCAGAAGTTCCTCTCCAATTCCATGGGGGAATTCCACTTCCTCCAACTGCCTCAGCAGCTGTGATGGCAAGAGGCTGTCTATCTTGATCCAAACTCTTTTCCAGATTGAGTGCCGCTGACCTGCCACCTTCTGCAGATTAACCAGAATAAGTTTTGTCAACTGCTAGTAAAGAAACGTTTGGAGGAGCATACATAAACATGAAGAATGAATTGTCAACTAACATTTTGACTTACTAATGTCACATTAAAAGACAACTACCACAAGTCTAATGTTATTCTGATTTTTCTATATTAAGAATTTAAGAGTACTTATATTTCTAATTTCCTTATAAGTTAACATCCCACGAACATCAACGTTTGCTCCCTCCTAAATAAATCTAAAAAGAAGGGTGCTAGCGATGTTCCTACTTCCTTTTGGTTGTGGGTAGCAAGTGCTCTCAGGAGGGATGTTTCCATAAGATTTAACACCCCAAACCCCCATTGTTATCCACATGCTGAGAAGTTGTTGGTGACTGTCAGTAGGTTCATCCTTCAATACAACTTGTTGGGAAAACCTAACTCTCGCACTCCCCTCACACCAAGTCCTTGCCCATATGTTACAATTAATATCAAACTGGACATAAAATTATGCCATCTAGATGGTTAGATCACTTATTGTGAATTTGCATAGGCTTTCACTCATTTTAGCTTAGTCAGAAAAGGAAAATATAACTTGCAGCTGATTTAAGACGGGTGTATTTTCAGTTATGCACTGTTTTTCCTCACAGTAAATATGAAGCTACACGTGTTATAACATGATTTGCAAGTACAGTCATTATGCACCATTTTTCCTCACAAAAGGAGAATTAAACATGAAGTGTTTTTAGAAGAAGGTGGAGAAGAAAAGGAGTGTCCAATAATATAAATTAAAAATACGAAGCAACACCGGCAGCCATGCAACTCCATTTCTGACCACAAGCATAGGATTTTAAGAAGAAATATATATCAAAGAGATATCCCCCTAACCGCAGGGAAGTCAGGCCAAGAATGAAGCAGTAAAAAGGACTAGAATGGTAATCACACTAACAACAAGAGAGAATATAACGAAACTCCAACAGATCTGGGACTTTACGGAAAATTTTCTGAGTCACATACCATGGAAATGACTTGAAGACCCACAGCCCACAGGTCCTCCATCCATATGAGCCACTCGGCGACTACTTGCCATTTAGAAAAAAGGTTTACCTAATTGGTAAATATGTTTTGCTTACCTGCTTGGCTAGTGGCTGTGTGGTGGTTAATTAGTGAAAGAGTTGTTTGTCCTCCTATCAGATCTTATGTTTTTTCCGTAAGAAGAACAGAAGAAGATTTTCAAAGAGATGAACGCGTATCAGTAAAAATAGGCCTAAACCACATGGTGACTAACAAAACAGCAACAAATATGGTAATGGAGGAGGCACAATAGGAAGTATCACAGAGTATTTGCTTCATTATGGCTTTTCATGGGTCCTAGAGAAATGTACATATACGACTTGAATGAGTTTCGTAAAAATGCCATTTGTGCAAAGCAGAGTGATAATGATAGTGGATTACGTGTCAAACCAAAGTACAAGCTCTAGGATTTCCATACCGAAACACAAATCCAATTTATACTTTCTGTCGCGTTTTCAATCTGATCTCCATGAAGCAAGTAAAACAGATATGACACGCGAGTTCTAATACGTATGTGATGGAATTTACAAATGGAAAAATACCTTCTACAGGTCCAAATGGAATAGCAGCATCTTCGATACCTAACCAAAGAGTGAAATACTTGTCAGTACCAATATTATCAAAACATACCACACAGGTGTTATTGAACGGCAAATGTTATTATCTTATGTCACGTATTATGATGTATAAAAATATTCTGCACAGGGCAAGGGTCTGAGTAAGCAACAATTCATAAGCTCTTATAAAAGCTGCAGCTGCAGCTGACAATAACAATATAATAAAAAGATTCATGTTCCAACATTCCATAGAAGCTGTAATAACCAAAATTTCATGTGCACGCCACCGTTACCAAATAATCATGTTCCCTAACAAAGTTTTAATTCAACTGAAGCATACTCAAACTCAATAACATGGTGTCACACACAAGGACTCAACAAATTATCATCAAAACATGCCAACACAAAAGAATTCAAACTCCTAGCAGGATTGAGAAATGACAAGGTCTCACTAAGGACTTGTGCAGGGTTTGCATTATAAAATCAATAACTGTACACCCATGTTGTTATGAAATCATTAATCAGAAGGCATCGAAGATATAGTTAAGCATTTTCATGTTCTAACATTCCATAAAAAGCTTGTAATACCCCAAAATTTCACATGGGCACCACCATTACCAAATTACAAGTACTTCGCTAGAATGCTAGTCTTATCAGGATGCCTAATAAAGCCCTGAATCCAAATAACGCATAGTCAAACTCCATAACATTGTATCTCACACATAGGACTTCAAAACTTACCATCAAAAGAGATATGCAAAGTACTAGAGTTCATGCAAACATACTACAAGATCAATAACCATACATATACTATGGAATCGCTAATAAGAAAAAGGAAATGTTAATAACCTTTATCAGAGAACTGAATATAAGCATCCACCTTGGTTGACAATGGGGTAGTGTTCTTACTATACGTCACATTTTTATTCCTCTCCTTAATCAACTCGTCAAGTTCTTTATAATAAGCTAACTTCAGCGATACACCACCACGATCTTGGTGATGCTTCATTTTCTTAAACTCTTTTAATAAATTTCTCCATTTGTCAGTACACATGCTTGGTGATCTATCGAACCCTTTTTCTCTCATCTTTGTAGAGATTTGTTCCCATAAATGTTTATTTGATTTTGATGTATTAAATAAACCATCCATTTCTCTTCTCAAACTTATTAATAATCTTGTTTCTTCAGAAACCCATGTTTCTGCTCTTTTCTTTGGAGGTCTCATTTCATGATCAGACCCACTACTGTCAGCTAAAACCATTTGTTGTTGTGGTTGTTGTTGGTGGTGGTGGTGATGAGGATGTAATCCACCATTGTTAACAACTTCCATTATCATTTCTCTCTCTTCTTCAACTTCTTTATTATTATAAAAATCAATCTGGTTAGATTTCTCTGATAAATACATAACTGAAAGTATCAATCTTTTGGTGCCTTGTAAGCTGTGCCAACAGTCATCAAAAATTTAAAAAGAAACAATGGTAAAAAAAGAAAATAGCTGAAATTAGTGAAAATTACAATCTGGGTTCTGAAGAAAAAGAGGAGAAATAAAACCCATGTGTTGAATTTAGAAATTATATTCCAGAAAATCTAAAAAAAGTGGGTATCAAGAACAGACAGAGGGTGGACAACCCAGTAAGTGGTAGATTTTGATTTAGGTGTGAAAATGAAAAGTGAAAATATATAAGGGTTTTAAAGATAAGAGCAGTATGAACAAACCCATATTGTCAAATTGATTGAGAGATCAATTGAAGAGTATATATATAGGAAGAAACTTTACTTAAGTTAACTGAAAATATGCCAAAATTCCTAGAGGAAGAAGGGGAGATGATCAATTGAGATACAGTGATATGGATTGAGTTCACTAATGAAAGAGATGGAAAAGAATACCATGCTGAAGAGGAGATTCTGCAATCTAAAGAAAGAGATGTAGCTTCTGCTTGTCTTTTCTTCTTCTTCTACTTTATTTTTCTACATCTTCACAGTTGAATCTTAGTCATAAACATTAACGGCTATTAATCAATTTGGGCAATTTGTCTTACATGTGTTGAGAATCTAACGATAAGAAGCTAATTAGCTACGGTAGGAAAAATATTAGTATAGGGTGGCTCACTTAAATAGGATCAGTGGTCAAACGAAGTCAAAACAATTTAGACAATTGGATGCTTTGACTTTTTTGTTGCTTTTGTTGACCGTGATCGTCGGAAATTTCTACGGCATAGCAGACCAAAAGCGGACAGTAGTCGGTCTATCCTGCAAAGGGCGCCTAACCCGTGGTCCCTGACATTAAATATTTGTTTTAGCACTCAGACGGCATACCTCACGTCGTTAACAATAACTCGTGTTTTGGTCGAGATATGAAGGTTCAGTGAGGAGTCCAGACTTCATAGAGTTTGACTATCACTCATAACCTAATTTTCAAATACTATAAATTAATCACAAGAAAGTATACCTTTTGAAACTTGGCTACACAAAAGTAAATAAGTTATTTTTAATTCAGTTTCGTTGAAAATACAGATACACTTAGCCTATGCAACAAGCCTTTAAACCATCAGGCTTTCCTGGTGGACGAGTTATGTCTTCTGAGGGTTTACCGATAGATATATCCACAAAATCAATTTCATTATATTATTAGTCGTCATCTACGTCGGGCGAGGTTCGTTGAAGACTGGCATACACTGTCTCTGAGATATGATAGAGTAACTGGTCTCACAAAATGCTTGAATCTATCCATCACCTTAAGGATGTTGAAATGAGCTGAGCTTCATACCGGAAATTTGAACCCTTCCATCTATGCCATTCCTCTAGAGCTCTTGCTATAACTTCATCATCAGTTTCACCCCATAGTCGATATCGGTTGACATTTGATTGAATTCATGAACTGCATTGGCTACGGTAACATGTCTGAATAAACGGGGGTATAACAACCACACCCAATAATTTGTTCGCCAATCTGTATGGACTAAACTCCAATATAATTCTGGGAGCACCAACTTAAAAGCGAGACTCAATCAAGAAATATTTGAAAGAGTTTTATCTCTTTCTCAATATAATCAGTAAATCAACTAGATAGAAATCCGTGAGACTGATTGATATGAGAAACAACTTAGACGATACCAAAGATCAATGCCCAAGTGTCAATCAAGTTATATCCAACAATCAAGGTCGGATTTATCAGCTGATTGAACTATACATAACCTGTGATATTTCAATTATATAAACAAATGTAATGCGGAAAATAAATAACACAGACACCAGAAATTTTGTTAACGAGGAAACCGCAAATGCAGAAAACCCTGGGACCTAGTTCGAATTTGAATACTACACTGTATTAAGCCACTACAGACTCTAGCCTACTACAAGCTAACTTCAGACTGGAATGTAGTTAAGCCCTAACCAAGTCTCACACTAATTAAGGTACAGTCGCGTTCCTTACGACTCTAGAACCGCGCCGGATTCTGCGCACTTGATTCCCTTAGCTGATCTCACCCACAACTAACAGTTGCTACGACCCAAAGTCGAAGACTTATAAACAAATATGTCTCCCACAGATATATCTATCATTTATTCTGTTTTTGTTCCGTGTTTTGATATACACATCAAGGTGAACAGGAACCAACTAACAATTCGGTCTTATACTCCCGAAGAGCAGCCTAGAAATATTAGTCACCTCACAATAACCTAACTGATTAACATAAGAAGTTATTGCAGAATCACAAAAGTCTAAGACGAAGAACTGTTGTGATTACTTTTTATATCTTACCTATCAGAGATAAATCTCGAGTAAATCTTAGAAAAGATAAAACTCAATACGATAAAACAAGTAAGATCATAATACGCAACTACAGAGAAAATAGTTGGATCTAGCTTCACGAATCCCACATGAATTCTTCAAGTCGTTAACCTAATAATGGTTTTAGAAAACCTAGGTTAAGGGAGAATCGACTCTAGTTTGCAACTAGGACACAAAAAAATGTTGGGACTACTTTTTCTAGTTGCTAGAGTTCTCCCTTATACAGTCTTTCAAATAAGGGTTGCTTACAATCAAATCTAACATAGCTTAGTAGCTTCGTAACAAAGAGTTTAATATTCACCGTAGATGAACTACTGATTTAAGATTCAAGTTAAGTCTGCTTAGAAATTAAGCAATTAATCTCCACTGTTAGATGGTCTTAGCTTGTTACACACAAATAAAATATACTTATATTTAAATACGGGTAACCGTACCTAAACGTGTATATTGGGTTGGCTCAATAACAGTTATCCGAAGTTAGCCACATGAACACTTTTGACTTAACCGTATTCATCTTAACACTTCTAGATCAAATATGATGATCAATCAATCATGATAGATAATCAAATTAATCTAATTGTGCTTCAAATAGAGTTGTTCAATTGTTCACTATCTCATAGAAATATTCATGAACAAATTGAAACGAAATCGGTTTGATTCGTGATTGTACAAAATACTTACACAAGAATCAAATCATGAACATTAAGCCACAGTTTGCAAAGTTAATTTGTATTCCTTAAATAATAAATGTTTTAATTCATGAGTATGAGAATCATACATTGCCGATTTTAGAACTTAACTAATGTGTTCGCAAACTGGGTACGTGAACAGCAGCTCCGAACCTTAGCCTAGTCAAGCCGTTCGCAAACCCGGTTCGCGAACAACCATTCCAGACCCAACTCAGGTAAACCCGTTCGCATACTAGGTACGCAAACAAGAGTTCTGGACCTGAATCATCATAATACAATTCGCATACTGGGTATGCATACCGTGTTGTATCCACACCTGGGTAATCGTTCTAAACTCTCATTTCAATCATCGAAACATCCTTAGAATATGACAATGGTAATCTCACACATACCATTAGCTTCAAGTAATTTTCAAGTGATTGAATAATCAATACGAAACTTCCCGAGCTAACATCAAATGACTGTTTCACACAAATCATATAAGATGTTCAAGGTAATTTTCACATGATCATCTTTTGACTTATTATCTAGTTTACAACAAATAAATTGTTTCCAACTAAACTCGTCAAGAATACGATGAACATAGCTAAACCAAAAATCTTCGAACACGTATTTCGAGAAATATATATGCGAGATAAAATCGTCTCGAAATATCAAATGTGTATAATGTGAAAATCTATATAGTTATACGGCTTAGTCTCATTAGAAGATATAATAGAATAGACTTCTGAGTGATAGATAAGTTTTAGTCTCCACATACCTTTTGTTGATGAAGTTCCTCCAAGCTCCTCAGTAGATCTTCTTCTTCAATTGGTGAACGCCGTAAAGTCTAAAGCTCAACTACACATTTTATCCTAATCCGAGATATAGCTATAAGTAGACTAGAAATCAAGTATATAGTTTTGATAAACTAAACTTGACAAACAAGCTTGAGATAGCAACGCTTGCGAGTTCGACCGAGCACTGCTCTAACAATGTCGAAAGAACATGTCAATCGAAGTATGGTTGTTTGAGTTACCAGTTTCAGTGCTGAAATTCTCATGTATGGTAATCCAATGATTTTAACTGGGACAACCATTCATCCTGCATTCGTGAACCCTCTTTGGGTAGTATAGTACCAGGCTCCGACAGAGAGATAAATCTTCTTCCAGGAAATACTTCGTAGGATTAATGTAAGGTGAAGGCATGTTTCAGAAGAGTTTCAGTAAACTGATTATGGTCGGGTTATGTACACTAGATGAGAAGAATTATGAACGTCCTAAAACTGGAATAAGGATATATATAGTAGGTTGAGCGACGACCATATTTTTTGAAATCTACGTCTAACGAATATTTTTTGAATAATAATTATTCACTGACAACGTCCATCGACTTTATGAACGTATATATTTTTTGAGTAGAAAGTATAAATACCGTTAATTTATTATTTTCAAAATCATAATGGTGCATAATACAAAAACTTTTAAGTATCATCAAATCAAATTCTATCGTAGGCACCATGGTTGCACTTACCATGTACAACAAGCCTTTAAACCTTTAAGTAACCTTAACGGACGAGTGTTGTCTCGTGAGGGTTTACAGATAGATATACCCACAAAATCATTTACGTTAGTTCAACAGCGTTAATCTTCGTCTCCCTCCAGGGGAGGACCCTGACTGGATATTTGTATCGGTTTGTATATGTGAAGGTTGTCCTTTAAAAGTAAGTAACATTCATAAAACCAGAATTCTTTTCTTTCCGCCTCATAATATTGATGTTCCGCAATGTTCTTGTATGAAACGTAAATTTAAAAACTTTTTATTTATATAAGTAGTTATGTAAATACATGCATGTAACTGCAAATTACTTACAACATCTACATATGTCTGGACGGAACAGAGGTTTTGCCATAGTCGAACGATCATAATAACATATAGTTTCACTCCTCGCCTTATTGATGAAACCCGCTGTCGTATAAAATTCCTAGTTCTTTGGTTGGGATGCGCATAAGTAGCTAAATATTGTCGAAATACCTTGTCCCACAACTGTATAGATGACATTATGCATTCTCTATAATTTTTTGCATGATAAACATTAAGGAAATTTGTAATTATGGAAATATCTTCCTTTGTAGTGAATTGGGACATCATTTGCAACTCTAATAATGATACAAAATATAGTGAAATAAAGGAGATGTTGAGAATTTGATTGTATGAGTTTAGCTGATGTCCATTCGTTTTTATAGAAGATTTGGATGAAGATGTGTTAGAGCATAGCTCGGTTGAACCTACCAAGTGTTGGTATGTCAAGTTTGGTTGTCATATTTTAATATCAAAACTCATATATAGTCGCTTGGTTAAATACTAGAGTCAACTTCGTTTAGGTTAGAATAGAAAGTCTAGGAATGTTGAGACATACAAGTATTACTCCGAAGACCTGAAGAATGAGAAGAAGTAACGACTACAACGACGACATCATCCTTCCACTTGAGGTTAGTAATATTGACTTGATCTTGTTTCCATTCCTAATGTATCTTTCAAGTCATGCTATATTGAAAACATAACATGCGAAGCTGTATATATTGTATATAATACTCTAGTGGTGAGACTTGGTCATAATAGGATGATCAAAGTGTCAAGGAAAACATATTACGATGTATAAACTGTTAGAGCATAGCTCGGTTGAACCCACCAAGCGTTGGTATGTCAAGTTTGGTTGTCACATTTTAGTGAATCGAAACTCATTTAAAGAGTCGTTTGATTATATGCTAGAGTCAACTTCGTATAGGTTAGCCTGAAAGTATTAGGATATGAGGCATTACAAGTATTACGTTAAGACTTGAAGAATGTGAAGAAGTAAGGAGCTAAAACGACGACATCATCCTTCCACTTGAGGTTAGTAATATTTGACTCGAACTGTTTCATTCCCTAACTTATCTTTCAAGTCGTGCATATTGAAAACATAACTGTGAAGCTATGAATGATTATACTCTAGTTAGACGTAGTATTAAGGAATACAATACGAAGTATAACGCTGATCTTTTGAACTTCGTATATAATACATCGACATAATCGTTTGAATGCTATTGTGATTATGTATGGGTATGAGGTGAAGATTTTGTCCTAGGAAACAATGTTTTACATTCGTTTAAAGGAAGTACATTCATGAACTTGTTTTGTGAATCGAAAGGGAAATCGCTAGGCTTATTGGTATTTGTTATTCATTGCAAATATTTTGAATTACCAATATGTGTGTTTAGTATAACCGCTCATGACTTGCTTATGTTCTTGGTAAAACTATTCACAAGGCCTGACTTTTGTATTGGTGTGACTTTTATTAGTGAAACCGATCTTAAGTAATCACCTAAGATGGTATGACCAACTCTATTCATTGGGGAACCGATCCTAGTAAGAGGTACAACCGATCACAAAAGGGGAATCGATCCTTATAAGAGGTGCAACAAGTTTCTAGTTGTTGGGAACCGATCCTATGAACATGTGCAACACGTTTTTAGTTATTGGGAACCGATCCTATGGACATGTGCACCAAATACAAGTTAGATACCATATATATGTGGGAACCGATCCTAGTACCTAGTCAACCAAGTTTCGGTAACTAGCGTGACTAATTCTAGTACCCACATGGAGGTAGAACCGAAACTTGTTTTGGTAGAACCCTGAAACCCATGTTTGGTGATTTGATAGGATAATCAATCACATAGTTCTTGGAAGTCAGATGAACCAATTCTAAACTCGTTTTGGAAGTGTGAAAATCGGTTCCAAGATAGTAACTATGAAATAGGACTTACAAAATAAAGATGTCAACATACTTTGAACATGTGCAATAACGTGTATCTTTTATTGTTCAAAGATATTCCTTAATAGCAAAGAAGAATCCCGGATCGAAATAAATTAAGAATCTTTTAATTAAGGTTTTTAGTTTTGCATATTTTTAGAAAATAAAAATTAGTAATGTGCATTTACTAGTTGGAGATTTTCTAAGAGATTTTCGGTCAATATTTGGACAAAGCATTTTCAGGATTTATGGAAACCGAATTTGGAAATATATTGCATATCTTGAGAATATTTTTGGTTTTGGAAATTCCTTGGCGTCCAAACTTCCTTGGTCTATAAATATTGAAGTTTGCATTTCGAGCAAACTAATTCTCGAAGGAAGAAAACTACCTAGTTGTGTTGTTACTGGTGGAGCCGCCTATTCGGAGAGGAAAGTAACCTAATTATGCGAAATCTCTTACAGACGCTCAATTTAAAGACTTCTTTGGGATTGAGAAGCTCTATTAGTACCGTTGGTGGGAAATTAGATAATTGTGGTTTATTATTAGTTTTCGATTGATTTGATTGACTAACGGTTGTTGAACTTTGATTTCACCTAGTTTGTTTATGCTTGAGAATCTTCTCTTATGATATAAGATTCATCCAAACTAGATCGAAGTTTCGACGAGGATCTTTAGATTGTTTGTAGATCTAAAGACGTCTTGTGATAATCCATTGTTAACAGACTCCGTTCTGTGTGTGATTGATCACAAGAGATTCAAGTTGATTTTGTGCAGGTGTTTATTGAGGATCTAAGAAGATTTGAAGACGAAGAAGATTTCTGATTTGGGTCTCATAATCTTTGGTGTGCACAATACTTGTTTCGGTTGAAAATAATCCAACTATAATCGGTTTATCTTTGTGATAGATTTGATTGATTAGTTAAGTAGATTGACATCAATACAATTGTTTGTACCATGATAAAATTACCATATATTGGACCAGAACATTGTCTGGGCCACCATTCAGCTGTCAGCCAAGCATGCCATCCAGGAAACTGACACAGCTCACCAGCCGGCCCATTGTTACATAAAGTTAATGACTGGTCAACCGACAAAGTCAACGGTCAAAACCAACCTTCGGTCAACAGTTTCAACCAAGTTGCCAAGTCGTGCTCCAGTCAGCCCTCGGCCATGTCCCCCGTCCATGCTCCCAGGCCATTTCCCCTATGCTTGTCCCCCGGCCATGTCCCCTGACGATGCTCTCCGACCATGTCCCCCGGACAAGTCCGCCGACCATGTTGCCCAGCATTGTGCACAGGCGAAGTCCTCCATCCAGATTGCCAGCAGTGCAGCCAACCAGTTTTCATCCAGATCGCCAGCAGTGCTGCCAACTAGTTTCCAGCCATGTCAACCAGTCAAGGCAGTCTGCCAGCAGGTCACACCATGCAAATCTTGACAGTCACAGTCAACAGCAGAAAGGAGCCATGCATGGAAGATTAATGCCAAGAGGAATGCAGGGAAGATTAATGCCAGGAGCCATGCAGGGAAGGTTAATGCCAGGAGGCATGCATGGCAGATTAATGCCAGGAGCCATGCAGGGAAACTTAATACAATTTATGTCTACCATGAAATTAGAGGAAGAACCTAATTCGCAACTGTATAAATAAGGGGAATTATAACCCTTAAGAGGGGGAGGCTAGATTGATACAGAAAAAATCCATCGTAAATCCATTGTAATTCTGATATCAATAAAACATCACTCCCCAAGGGGATTCATCCGTGGACGTAGGCACATCTTGCCGAACCACGTTAAATCTGTGTCTCTTTTATTTATTTTTCAATTCGTTTCCTAACCCTAGTTGCACATCAAATCATCGATTCAATCGTGTTTCGTTCCCAAAAGTAATTTTGGGTACAAACATTGGCGCCGAGACTAAGGGGATCTACGAGAAAAGGAATCGCGTTTTCCCGTTGAGAAAAGTAGTACAGAAAGCTCTAAAACCCTGTTCGTGAGAAAGCAGTTTGGAAGCCGCAAAAAATAGCTGTTGCAGTCAAGTTGATCGTAACTGCTGCAGTCCAGTTCTGATCGCGATTAGTGCAGTCCAGCTGATCGTAGCTGTTGCGGTTCAGTCAGCCGCTATTATTGCAGTACAGTTGATCGCAACTGCTACACTCCACATTCGCTGTTCGAGATTTGCTGAAACTATTGCCTTTGCAAACCACTGAAATTGCATTGCTACAAACCAGGACATTCGGTCCACGGTAAAAGAAACTGTTGCAGGATGTTCGATCCCCAACATGATAAGGTCCATAAACTTCCACTCTGGATGCCTTCAACCTTTACTGTTGTAGTCCAGTTGATCGTAATTGTTGTAGTCCTGTTTTGATCGCAAACACTGCAATCCAGTTGATCACAACTGCTGCATTCCAGCTTCGCAGTTTGAGATTTGCTGGAAATATCAGCTTCATAAGCCACCAGAATTGGACCGCCACAAAGATCGTTAAAATTGTTGGGTGGATGTTCGATCCGCAACATGTTTAAGTCCAATGTTTGAAGTTCTAAAGAAACGACAACAGTCCAAAGAAAACCGTGCTGAAAATTCAAGGATAAAGATGTTGCAAAAGGGCAGATAGAAAGACAACAGTTCGTAGGGACTGTTACAAAAAAGTTCAGAAGGAAAGACAACAGTCTCATAAAAGCGTTACGAAAAGTTTCAAACAGGAAAAAAGCCGGCATCCAAGTCCGGCGGGAAACACCGGCAGCCATGCCCGACGACCGAAAGTGTAGAAAAAGTTCGTGAGAAAAGACAACAGTTCTTTAAAGTGTTACAAAGTGAGGAAGAAAAGATAACAGTTTCCACCACCGTTGCAGAAACTTCGAGACTAAAGACAACGATTCTGAAAAACCGTGACAAAAGCTTTCAAATACTAAAAAAAAAGCAACAGAAAGCCGCAACTTTCTCGGCCGGCAATTCTGCTCACCCACTTCAACAGAGGTTTTGTTCACCCACGCCAATGTTCTTCATACACAACAAAGGTTTTGTTCACCCACGTCAAGTCAACCGTTCACCCACGTTTGGTGTGCTGATCACCCTCGTCAGAGGTTTCAATCACCCGTGTTATGTTTCTGTCACCCGCTTCACCCGCCACGTTAGCAAGGTGGCCGCGTCAGCAGCGCCACGTCATCAAGAAGGTCCAGTCAGCTATGCCACGTCACATTTTGGTCCAGTCACCGATGTCACGTTAACAAATTTTTCCAGTCAGCAGGTGACACATCATCACTTCGATCCAGTCAGTAAGTGCAACGTCAGCATCACACTACCATGTCAACTTGACACGTCAGCAGAAACTATCATGTCGGCAATAAGATGCCGTGTCAGTAGTGAGTGCCAGGTCAGCAAAAAAACATATCAGTAACGAAGTGCCACGCGGACAGCCACGTGGCAGTACCTGACACGTCAGCATTGAGTGACACGCCAGTGTGACACGTCAGCAATAAATCACATCAGTAGTGAAGTGCCACGTGGACTACCACGTCAGCAACTGAGATGCCACGCCATCGGCATTGTTGAGTCAGCAGGAGGCGTTAACATCCATGACGTCAGCATGACGTCACTTACTGTCGGTCACCTTCTCCGGCACGATACCATCAATAGCATTGGCCGACGGCGAAGATTGGTCTTGATTCCATGCGTCGCGACGTACTAAATTAGAATACTCCTCGAATATTTCCACCTCATTGGATTCTACTACAGGATGTTTACACCCCACCGAGTCGGCTCAGCCAATTGAGTCGCTAGCCGAGCCAAGCCAATGGCTCCCTGGATTTTTCTACCCCATGGCCCATACTATTCGCCTTGTGGATTTATATGCCCACTTGGGCTTGAGCACACTATTCTTCTTGGGCTTGGTCTTCAATTTTGTCTCCTTGATATCTTCTTCATCCCAAATCCGAATTGGTTGATTTTCGGCTCGTTGCGATAGCATGTTAATGTCCAACATCATGAGGGCGAAATTTCAATTTTTGGAGGAAATTTAATTTTTGAATTCAAAATGGCAACATCGAAAATGGTCACATTCAATCACCAAGGGAATGCTACAGTACAGTTGATTGAACCGTTGTAGTCTAGTTTCTCAACAACCGTTGCAGTGCAGTTGATCGCAACTGCTGCAGTCCAGCTTTCCTCACAACAGTCATAGTCCATCTGATCGCAACTACTTATATCCAGTTCCACGACAACTATCTGTAGTCCAGTTTGATTCAACTGGCATAGCCACTGTTACAGAGCCGAGATGATCGAACCGTCTTCTTCATCATGACATCGTATCTCACACAATAACACTTTTAATATGGTGCGTATACAATTTCAATATTTTCGAATCTTTTTTTATCAAATCATGCATACTTTTGTCCAGTGAGACATCTACAATGTGGCGAGCATTTTCGCATGCCAATCATGTGGAGATGCACACATTTCCATTATGCGCGCATCTGGAATAGTGGGATTGGCCCCCTGCGCGGATTCCAGATAGCAGACACCTTCAACTTCAACTCATGCGTAAGCAAGATGCAGCAAGGTTGTGCATCCTTGTACGAGCATTGAGCAGCATGGAAATCACTGTCTTCTGAGGGCGAGTTGCATATCACTTCAACATGGATGACCATCACTTGGGGGCGAGATATGTAACACCTCATGGTCTAAAGTAACCTTTTTGGGGCGAGCTACATCACACTCCACACGCTTTGGGCGCGAGATACGTAGCACCTTAATGCGATGCGAAATTCAGCCGCTGAAAATCAAAACAAAGGGTAACCCGAACTTCTTAATCCTCTAACGAGTTACATGATTAAGAGGGGGCGAGCATATACCCTAATATTTTGATGAAATTATCGCAAACAGAAAGATTAATAACTGCTACATTCCAGTTGATCGAACTGTTGTAATCCAGTTCCTAAGCAACTGCTGCACCCAGTTGGACGCAACTGCTGCACTCAGTTGGACGCAACTAATGCAGTCCAGTTTTGCTAGCAACTGCTGCACTCAGCTGGAAGCAATGGATGTAGTCCAGTATTACTCGCAATACTTATAGTCAATTTGATCGAACTGCTATAGTCCAGTACCACGGAAACTGCCGCAATCTAACTGACCGTATCTCGTACATTCCAGGTGATTGCAGTTGGTGTAGTGCAGCGTAGCTCGCAACTCCTGCAGTCCAGCAGATCGCAGCTGCTGCAGTACAGTTTAGCTCGCATTTCCTGCAGTCCAGCTGATAGCAGCTGCTGCAGTGTAGCTTTGCTCTTTAATGCTGCAGTTCAGTTGATCAAAGTTCTTGCGGTACAACTTTGTTCGAAGCTGTTGCAATCCATTTTTGCCCATTACTGCTGAAGGGTATCTTTATATGGCTGTCGCCTTTTCGCTAGTAGTTCTGAATCTCATCCTAGAGCTGATAGCAGTTCAGTACTAACAACTACTGCTATCCAGTCTGGCATAAATTACTATCAGTCAGCAAATACAAATTTCGTTTACAACAACAGCCGACACAGGCTCCAGCTGAGTGACTTCAAATATAACTCGTCTTTTCCAACAACTATTGCCAATCTAGTTCTACACAACTGCCACATTTCATTTTTACATCAACAACTACAACTCACTTTCAACACTACTCTGTTCCAGTACACGCTTCTGTTGCAGACCAGTTTGTCCTTCATTCCAGATTTTGTCTACCACAATGGTTAGTGCTCACTTGCTGCCCATCGATATTCCAATCACAATAGACTCACTTGGGTACCGACTTGGTGGTGATTTAAAAAAAAAAACAAAGGAAACTTGCTTTACGCTTCAACAACAATAATTCACTCTTAGGGGCGAATTTTGTCATTGGTTGTCAATACAAAAAAGAAAACGAACTTCTTAACCCCGCAACAAGTTTGAGGTTAAGAGGGGGCGATGTTTGTACCATGATAGAATTACCATATATTGGACCAGAATATTGTCTGGGCCACCATTCAGCTGTCAGCCAAGCCTTCCATCCAGCCAACCGACACAGCTCACCCGCCGACCCATTGTTACATAAAGTCAACGACTGGTCAACGGTCAAAATCAACTTTCGGTCAACAATTTCCAACCAAGTTGCCAAGTCGTGCTCCCAGTCAGCCCTCGTCCATGTCCCCCGGCCATGCTCTCCGGCCATTTCCCCCGGCCATGCTCCCCGACCATATCCCCCGGCGATGCTCTCCGGCCATGTCCCCCGGCCAAGTCCGCCGGCCATGTTTCCCAGCCTTGTGCACATGCGAAGTCCTCCATCCAGATTTCCAGCAGTGCAGCTGTTAGAATACGGGCATCCAACTCAAAACCAATTGGTAATGAGTGCAAAGGCCCTTAGGATTATAAACCGCAGGATCTTAGATTGCCCAAATAATGTGGGACTAATAATCTTAACACGGCCCCTCACGTGTAGCCTCGTTGGGTCTAACACGTGGAAAATTAAATCGGGTGATGCGGAGTAAGGTGCGGTCAAAAGACTCGACACAAATAGCCTGCTCTGATACCATGTTAGAATACGGGCATCCAACTCAAAACCAATTGGCAATGAGTGGAGAGGCCCTTAGGATTATAAACCGCAGGATCTTAGATTGCCCAAATAATGTGGGACTAATAATCTCAACAACAGCCAGCCAGTTTCCATTTAGATCGCCAGCAGTGCTGCCAACTAGTTTCCAGCCATGTCAACCAGTCAAGGCAGTCTGCCAGCAGATCACACCATGCAAAGCTTGACAGTCACAGTCAACAACAGAAAGGAGCCATGCAGGGAAGATTAATGTCAGGAGGCATGTAGGGCAGATTAATGCCAGGAGGCATGCATGGCAGATTAATGCCAAGAGGCATGCAGGGCATGTCCAGGAGGCATGCAGGGAAACTTAATACAATTTATGCCTACCATGAAATTAGAGTAAGAACCTAATTCACAACTGTATAAATAAGGAGAATTATAACCCTTAAGAGGGGGAGGCTAGCTGATACAGAAAAAATCCATCGTAAATCCATTGTAATTCTGATATCAATAAAATATCACTCCCCAAGGGGATTCATCCGTGGACGTAGGCACATCTTTCCGAACCACGTTAAATCTATGTCTCTTTTATTTGTTCTTCAATTCGTTTCCTAACCCGAGCTACACATCAAATCATCGATTCAACCGTGTTTCGTGCCCAAAAGTAAATTTGGGTACAAACAACAATTCTTTGTGATTCAAAGTATATATTGATTGCAAAATCTTGAAAATTACTTTGGTAATTGTTATTAGATAGATCTAAGGACCTCACAAAGGAGTTTATTGGGATAAAAAGAAGAGCCTTTTGTCGAACTCATATCACTTGATTGAAAAGAGTTATTACCGAACAAATTTGTTGTTCCTTTACTGTTTGAAATACGAACCAAAGGAATTGTTCCAAGTGGGTGACTTATTAACAAGTTGGAGGCGCAGGGATATAGACGGAACTAGGTGAACTATAGGTTTAGTTGCTTGGTATCAACTATACGAAGTTAGTTTAGATTTTGTATAGCGGCTTAATCCCGAGAGTATTCAATTCTGGACAAGGTCCCAGGGTTTTTCTGCATTTGCGGTTTCCTCGTTAAAAAAATCTTGTTGTGTCTTTTACTTTTCTATTTCCGCAATTATAATTATTTTTATTATAATTAGAAGTAAAATACACAAACGTTAATTCCTATTTACTTGATAGTAATCCTATTGTGTTTGGTTAAGTCCGAACCTTTTATCAAGTAAACATACTTCGTTGTTGTATTGTCTCGATCTTGTATCCATAGTCAATCACACAAGTTATCTTGTTGTCGTATTGTCTCGATCTCGTATCCATAGACGATCACACGAAGTGTGAACCGATTAGTTGTATTGTCTCGACTCAGTCCATAGACAATCATTTTCGGAGAAAGGACTTATAGGTGGAAAAGTTTTAGATTGAGGTATATTTGGGTACCCTCGTCTTTTCAATTGGTATCAGAGCAGGCAAACACGAAAAGATCTAACAATCTGTGTTTGGTGCGATCCAACCTATAATAAATTGAATCTAATGGTTGATTCAGTTAACGTAGAGCAAGAAGATGATATACTTCAGAAAGGATGTCTGTTTTTGAAACCTGATAAATAGCTCAGCATTGTTAGTTCACTAGTGGAACACATCTATGGAAATATTAACCATGATGAGTTAATACGAAAATAAATACTTATGATGTAGTTGCAGGAAATCCTACACTACACCCCTCACAAGATTTCATTAACATTCAACTCATTTTAGATTAACAATCTTAATTTTATTGACCAATCTTTGAACAATCTTACAAGAAAAGATAAAGGAATCAAGAATAACCACTGCTCTAGATTTTCTCTCTCCTATTTACTTGCTTCTCACTCAGAAAAAGATCTCTCTCTTTCCTTTACAACTGAGCGGCTATTTATAGGGAATTACATAGTGGATGACAGCTAATCTGTCATTTATTTTCGGATATGTCTTGCGACATTCTCGCATCCTTACAAATGTTATTCTCGCAAACTCTCTAATTTTCGCAGGACCATCACATTTTTCTCATGATTTTAGATGACGTCGTTTATTATGTCATTTATGAAATTGTTCTGCGACGTTGTTATGCTGTGTTGTTGATAATTTCGCTGAGACATTATTGCTACGAGATTCTGAACCTACATCTTGCCTCTTCTCATATCTTCTCTGCGAAGTAGAGAACGATGTGAGAAATACCGCAACTGTTCATCTCTTCATATTCTGCATTTATCACACGTATCCTTTCTTCCATCTATTTCTTGACATGTCTTCTGTAACCGCTGCCTTTTAACCACTCACGTATTTTCGTATTAATAGTGTTTATTTCTTCGAGTAGAAAATCCTCTCGATATATATTCTTCTTACTCTTCTTTCCATTTTCTTTTTACTTTCTCTTCTCTTTTTATTCTCTCATCTCTGCAACTCTATTGTTCTTCCGTAAATTCTGTCATTGCAACTTTTCTTCTTTCTTCTTATTTTACTCTTTTTATTTTCTTCTTCATATTCATACTGTTCCCTCTGAAGATCTTCATTGTTCGTAATTTTCTTAATTTTTACGAATTAGTCCTCCTGCTGGTGTTTTCCATGGATTCGTCGAGGTTAGTTTTCTTTTTTCTTTCTTATGGGTTTTGCTGAAATTGATTTTGCTTACTGCTTTATTTGATGATGTGCTTATGTGATTCCGATACTGTTGTTATTTCAGCAAAAATGCCTCTAACACCAAATTTACGGTTCAGAACCCTAATATTCCTAAATCGCAGCAAAAGATTGTTGTAAACAAAAGAAAGTCTGCGAATCAGAAGGTAGTAAGAAACATTATTCTTTTCTAATAACAATATTGTTGTCTCTGTTTCTTATCTGGATTGTAATTCGCAGGGTGATAAGGATGCCAACAAACCTCTCAAAAAATCTGGCCACCTTAAAACCGTTGAAACCTCTGTTCCATTCCACTTACTTATCTCTTCTAAATCTCCTGCGACATCTTCGCAAGTTAAACCATTATCTCCAATTCGCGAAAAAGCTGCCTCAGATTTCATTTCTTCAACTGACCTTTCAATGATTGAAAACCCCCTTATCAATCCTTCTGTGAATGAAACTTCTTCTCCTCTGGTTGATAATGTTTATCAACCTTCTATCATTTCCAGTTTTCTATCCGAGCCTCTTCCTTTTTCGAAAGAAACCGTGGAAGGAATAGATATTGCTTTCAAAGTTTTGTATGAGGTCCTGGATGATGGCAAGAAGTCTCCCATTGATCCTGTGAAGTCTAGTATTTGCGAAATTCTGAGCAAGTATTTTGGCTCTGACAGAGCTGCTTCGCAAACAGCTTTGGAAAAAGAGTGTAATGCTCTTCGTCTCGAAAACCAAAAGCTTCAGAATGTTTCGTTGGATCGCGACAATCTTCGCAAGAAGAATGATGAACTAAGAGGTATGATTTCCTTATCTATGTCTTCAATTTGCCTTTCTAATGATTTTATCCTTTCCATATTTAATTATCCTTGAAATCCCTCTTTCGCATGTTAAGCCTTAAATCAGAAACGAATAATGGAGAGATATCAATTTGAATCTGCTGTTGAAGAAGCCCGTGTTGATAAAGAGATTTTGATGGATCAATATAACCAATTAGATAACCTCTATTCATACTCTGTTGATCATATAAATAATCTTACCAATGAAAATACCCAATTAGTTCGGAGGCAAGATTTATTAAGTAATGAAGTATAACGCCTCTCTTATTCTTTAACTAAATCTAATCTTGGGATGAAATCTTTATCAGATGAGAATAAAACTCTATATCAAGAGAAACGAATTTGTTTAAATAAGATGGCGATATCTTCGCAACAACTTAGCATCCTTCAGAAAGTATGTGATGACCAAGAGCAATCTCTTCGCTCTTTGAGAAATGAACTTAAAGAAGTAACAGAGTCATCTATCGCTGAAAGAGATACACTCATTCAAGGTAGAATAACTTTAAGTGTAAAGGCGAATCAACTTAAAGAACAATATTCCAAATTAGAAGAATCTTATTCTTCTCTTGCGAAGAAAAATGCCTTTCTTATCTCTAAAGAGAAAAATCTTCAGTCTCGACTTAAAGGTTTAGTTGGAGATAAATTTGATGATGCGATGGACCGTTGGGAGAATAGTTGTCTGACCTTGATTCAACATCTTATTTCTCAAAAGGAAGGTAGTCATAATAGTTTGACTGCCTTAACTATCTTTTCTTTGTCATATCTTTTTGAGTTCTTCATCTTACTGAAATTTTGTATTCTACTTTTCGCAGAGTCTGAGAAAAATCTCCATTCCTCCATTTCTGTTTTGGAGGCTAAATATGCCAAAATTCGCAAAGAAAATGCACTACTCGTCTCTGTCCTTACTGGTTCTCGCGACCGAGCAGAAAGAAGACTTGATTATCTTGCTTACTTTAAGGATATTCAAGATAGGAATCATCAGAGAGCACTTCTTCGTCAAGTTCATCTCCGGGCTGAAGTCCTTGTAAATGATATTTTATTGTCTAAATCTCTTCCTCCTACATCAATCGAACCTTTGGAAGTAGATGATGATGAAGTTCCTCGTCCTGCTGACAGTGATTATAATTATGAAAGTGGTGAAGAGAATAGTCTTTTGGAAGATGGAGAAGAGATTCCTTCTAAGGAAGCAATTGCTGGTGCTAATCAAGATGAAAACGAAAAGAAATCTCTTCTGAAGAAGTAATTGCTGGCGATAATCAAGGTGGCAGCGAAAAAGAAGTCCCTCTCAGAGGAATTATTGTTGGTGAAGATCAGAATCGAAATGAAGGAGAGGTTGGCGATAATGAGAACATTGGCGAAGAACGTCTATTATCTCCTTCTACTGGAATTAATACTGAAGCATGAGCTTCTTATCTAGTTCTATCTTCTTGAATTTTCTCATCTTTATTATTTTTTGCGAATAATATTCTTCAACTAACTTTGGAATCAATTTTCCCTTTTAGTATTTTGCTGGTGAGAAAGATAATGCCTCTTGTTTACTGATTCCCATACTTGCCTCTCATTATCTTTCTTGCGAGAAACGATCTGTTATGAATACTTATAGATATTTTGTTTTGTCATGTGGTCTTATTTTGCCTTCCTAATTAAAGGTCTTATTATGCCACCTCTTGTCATTGCGATAAAATCGCAGGACGTTCTTGCACTTTCATGCAAGAACCCATTGATCTTGCCCTAACTTTTTCTTTTGTATTATGGACTCTTCAGGAATGTTGCGACAATATGACAGGCCTAAATATTCTTGCGAAAATAAAGCCCCATGACATTGCCGTCTTGCGAAGAAATCGCAGGACGTCTTCGCACTTTCATGCGAAAACCCATTGATCTCGTCTTATATTTTTATTTTGTATTATTGCCTCTTCAGGTGTTGCACAAATATGACAAGCCTTAATACCCTTGCGAGTAAAAAGCCTCATGACATTTGCGTCTTAAGACACTTATCAACTCCCTAATGGAGGGTGCCGCCCTTATCTCCCCCCTGGTTGCCCCTTCAAGGAGGCGTACTTCTACCATACAAGGTTAGCTCCTCCCATCCAGTCTTAACAACAACCAGTTGTTTTCATAGCCTCTTATCCCTTTTACCTATAGGGTTTATGGTTACGAGACTGCACCTTAAGTGGGGTTTTCTTCAGGCCGAGTGCAGTATAAGCCAAGACTTGTCAAGAATTGCAAGGTACGCCCCTGGCACTCTTGACTCAACCGTGTACCTCGGCGCCTTGATCAGATTCTGCACTCCTTGGGAGAGTCCTTATTACCTTAGTCTCCCAACCTAAGTCATATGCTTAAGCTGAGAATCCAAGGTGCCTCTCCCGGATGGGCTTTATTGACCCCAAATCTCCATGACTCAGGTTCCGGTGGCGGTGTAGCCTTTCCCTGAGCCATGCAACATGTACCCCCTTATATGACGTACTTTAGGTCTTACATTTGCCTCTTGCGAAATTTTATTCGCGAACTAGGGTGTACGCCATAAAGGTTCGCTCCTTTGTTTTATGTCATTGTTCTATGATTATCTCTGCGAAAGTTTCACACATCATGATCTTGTTTTGATATGAATAATCTCGCAACTATTCTTTCAGAATCCATACTTCTCAAAGCTTCTTACGGATAATGTCTTTCTAAGTACAATCTGTTCCATGGTCTGTCAAGTCTATGACCAACATCTCTACCTTCTGGATCCATTAATTTATAAGCTCCTGTTCCAACTATCTCCTTAATGATGTAAGGTCCATCCCATTTTTTCGCTAATTTTTCACCATTTTCTCGCTGATATATTGGTGTCTCTCGCAGAACTAAATCTCCTGGTTGGAATTCGCGTACTTTGACACGTTTATTATATTGTCGGGCTAATCTTCGCTGATAATTCTCCATATGTTGTAAAGCTCTTTCCCTTTTTTCTTCTAATTCATCAAGTTTGTTTAAGATCAAACCCGCACTAAGATTTTTCTCCCAAGCTTCTCTTCTTGTTGTCGGAATAACAACTTCTGTTGGTAACACCGCTTCAACTCCGTATGTTAAACAAAAAGGTGACATTCCAGTAGATTCTCTTCTAGTTGTATTATAAGCCCATACTGCATTATGTACTTGTTCGCACCATGCTCTATGATGTCCTTCTAATTTCTTCTTTAATATATCTGCAATTGTTTTGTTTGTTGCCTCTACATGCCCATTAGCTTGTGGATACAAATGAGTAGACTTTCCACATTTTATATTAAATGCATTAAGTAACATTTCTATGTTCTGTCTTTCAAACTGTTTCCCATTATCAGATACCAACTGCGCAGGGATTCCGAATCTGCAAATGATATTTTCGAATATGAATGTAAAGATATCTTTGTCGCGGATATGCTGTACTGCCTTCACTTCTCTCCATTTTGTGAAATAATCTGTTGCGACTATTAAGTATCTTCTTTGTCCAGAACCTGGTAAAAATGGCCCCACAATATCTAAGCCCCACTTTCCAAAAGGCCACACACTGGTTGAAGATGACAATGGTGCTCCAGGTGCATGTATTTTCTTTCCATGCAACTGACAATCTTCGCAACGTCTTGATATTTTTTTTGCATCTTCGTGCATGTATGGCCAGTAATAGCCTTGCATTTTTTCTCTATGTGCCAAAGATCTTCCCCCGCTATTATTGCCAGCATCCCCACTATGTAACATTTTTAGCACTTTTTCTCCTTCTTCTCGTGTCAAACATCTGAGTGATGGTCCATTAAAGGATTTTCGGTATAGCAGCCCATCTCTTAATTCATAATTTGTTGCGCGGATTTTTAACTTGTGTGCTTCCAATCTATTTCTTGGTGTTTCTCCTTTCGCCAAATATGCATGAAGTTCTGTTCTCCGATCTGCGATATTGTTCGTTTGTTCTTCTTCTTCACCGTCTATTATCATCACATTCACTTCTTCTTCTTCTTCTTTATTGATTGATGGTGACATAAGTGTTTGTATTTTTATGCATATCGCAGTTGGATCTATCATCATGCTTCAGATGAAAGCAAATGCGTCTGCGAGTCTGTTATCCTTCCTTGAAATGTGCCTCCATTTTATTTTTGGGATTTTCGCTGACAATTCTTTAACGAGCTTCTTGTATTTCTTCAAGGATGGTTCATTTGTAGTGTACTCTCCCTTTATTTGTCTAATAACTAGCTGCGAATCACTAGTGATCCTGGCATTTTCTAGTTTCATTTCTATTGCGAACTTTAAGGCATGTATCACGCTTCATATTCCGTTTCGTTATTAGTGGATGCAAATTCCAATCTGAATGAAAAATCCAACTTCACTCCTTCTGGCGAAATTAAAACAATTCCAACTCCATTGTCTTCTCCATTTGATGATCCATCTACCAATATCTCTCATCTATTTGGTTCTGTTAATAAGTCTTTTGGATCTCTGTGTTCTTCTTCTATATCCATCATTTCTTCTACCGCTTCATCTTCTTCTAAAGGAAATTATGCCAAGAAATCTGCAACAACTTGTGATTTTGGTGAAGACAAAATTTCATATTTAATATCAAAGTGGTCTACTTGTGCATTCCATCTCTCCACTCTTCCCGATCTTTTTGAATTCTTCATCACTGATTCAATTGGTACTTTTGTTAATACCTTTATCTTGTGCGCTTGAAAATATATGCGGAGCTTAAATGATGCATAAACTAATGCTAAGATTAGCTTATCAATATTTGAGTAATTCTTCTCGGCAGTATTAAAATTTTTGCTAATGTAATAGATGGGTTTCTCCACTCCTGCGTGTATTCGCAATAACACGACACTTAATGCATGCGACGTCGTCGCAAGATAGATTAATAATTCTTCTCCTGATTCTGCTTTTTGTAAAATAGTTGTATTCATAAGATGTTCTTTGATCCCTTGAAAAGCTTTTTCGCATTCATCAGTCCATTTGAATTTCGCACCCTTCTTGAGTATATCGAAAAAATATTTGCATTTGTCTGATGATCGCGAAATGAATCTCCCCAGCAAAGCTAAAAGTCCATTCAACTTCTATACATATTTTATTGTTGCTGGTGTTGGCATGTCACGAACTACTTGCAATTTTTCTGGATCAACCTCTATTCCTTCCTTTGATACAATGTAGCCTAAAAATTTTCCCGATGCAACTCCAATAGTACACTTCTCAGGATTCAGTTTAATGTTATACTGCCGCATTTGTTCAAAAATCTCCCTCAGGTCCTGTACATGGTCTTTGTCTTCTTTACTCTTTACTAACATGTCGTCCACGTATACTTCTAATGTTTTGCATATCCATTTCGCGAACACCTTCTCTACCATTCTTTGGTATGTCGCTCCCGCATTTCGCAAACCAAATGGAATTTTCGTGTAACAATATAAACCTTCAGGGGCGAAGAAAGCAGTATGTTCTTGATCTTCTTCAGCGAGAGGGATCTGGTTATATCCTTTGTACCCATCTAAAGACGATACCCTATCATTTCCCGCTGCGGATTCCACCATTTGAGGAATATCTGGTAACGGAAAGCTATCTTTAGGGCAAGCTTTGTTTAAATCAGTGAAATCTATGCAAATCCTTATTCCTTTGTTTTTCTTTGGAACAATGACCATATTCGCTATCCACTCTGGGTATTTGGCTTCTCTTATGATTCCTGCATCAAGCATTTTCTGTAGTTCTTCTTCTATTTGGGAATGGTAAGCTGTTGCGATTTTTCTTATTCTTTGTTTAAATGGTCTGACATTCTTGTTAATCTCCAACTTGTGACATGCAATTGATGAATCTATTCCCGGTATCTCATCCATGCTCCCTGCGAAAACGTATTTATATTCTCGCAAAAGGTTAACAGTTCTTTCTTCTTCTTCTACATCCATCTTGGTTACAATTCTCAATATTAGAAGTTCTTCTATAGTCCCAACTTTTACTTCTTTTGTTGGTTCTGCGGCAGTGTAACTGGACTTGGGTTCTCCCATTGGTGTTGGTTCTTTTATTGTTTTCACAGGTCCTTCTCCTTCTTCCGAAATTTCGCTGGGTATTCCCCTGCCTTCTTTTGCCCTTATCGTGTATATTCTAAATTCTTCTTCTTTCTTTGCCTCATTTGCCAACTTTCTGCGAAATTGTTTCTTTTTTGCTCGTCCTTCATAATGCTTTACTTCAATTTGATGACATAATTTCGTATTGTCAACATCTCCTCTGATTTCACCTATTCCATTTGGTGTAGGGAATTTAATACATTGATGCAACGTTGATACTACAACTTTTATCGCATGTATCCATGGTCTTCCTAGCAACATATTATATGGCGATTCCATATCCACCACGCATAGTGTCACGTGTGTTTCAATCTCTCCTAGTGGAATTCATACCACTATTTCTCCTTTAGGTTTTGTTTTGGATTTTCCAAAGCCATGAACAAGATATGTTGAACTGGACATTTCTTCATATTTAAATCCCATTCCCCTGAACGCATGATAAAATATTATATCCACTGAACTTCCTGTATCGACTAAAGTTCTGTTCAATATCCATTCTTCCGTGGATTTTGTAGTTGTCCCCTTCTCTTTTCGCGTAATAGGCACTGTAATAACCAATGGAGATGTGTGGTTCAAAATTTCTTTTGGTATTTCTGCCACCATGAATGTGATTTTTTGATTTTCCCAATCTTTCAAGGGTGATGTCTTTTCTACCGCCATAACCTTCCTTCCTTCAAAATTTCGTTTATGTATCCTTCCTTTGATGTTTTCATGGAATTCATTAACCATTGTTTTTGTTATCATATTACACTCCAATCTTTTGTCATCTTCATTGACTCTAATCATTTTTCTTTTAACTGGTTCACTGATTTGTTTAATCACTTTCTTGATTTGAACAATCTCAACAACAATCTTCAACTTTCGATCTTCAGCCTCCCTGTTTCTAGCGCCATTATGTAGTTGCAGGAAATCCTACACTACACCCCTCACAAGATTTCATTAACATTCAACTCATTTTAGATTAACAATCTTAATTTTATTGACCAATCTTTGAACAATCTTACAAGAAAAGATAACGGAATCAAGAATAACCATTGCTCTAGATTTTCTCTGTCCTATTTACTTGCTTCTCACTCAGAAAAAGATCTCTCTCTTTCCTTTACAACTGAGCGACTATTTATAGGGAATTACATAGTGGATGACAGCTAATCTGTCCTTTATTTTCGGATATGTCTTGCGACATTCTCACATCCTTACAAATGTTATTCTCGCAAAATCTCTAATTTTCGCAGGACCATCACATTTTTCTCATGATTTTAGCTGACGTCGTTTATTATGTCATTTCTGAAATTGTTCAGCGACGCTGTTATGTTGTGTTGTTGATAATTTCGCTGAGACATTATTGCTGCGAGATTCTGATCCTACATATGACAAACAAGTCTGATTCAGATGACAGTAATGAGATTAAATTTTTCATAAAGCTTGCGGAAAAATATAATCTAAAGGATAACATACATTATCCATCTGCCGAGAAGATTTTCAGAGAATCCTTGATTCATGAAGATGCTGAATCTAAAGGACTTGAATTTGTTCAAGGAAAAAGGGGTATATTAGTAAAAACAAGGATGTATGATTTTAATCTCCATAATCTCTTAACTAATATACAACATCGTGATTCTAATAGTCTAACCACTTACATGAATCAAAATAGATGTGTTTTAAGGGGTAATCCTTTAACTAGTATCCAGTCAAGATCATCCGACAATGATTATCTCTTAAATAGAGAGAAAGATCAACTCAAGTATATAAATACAAATGATTTCAGATCATGCTGTTTTGTTGTTGATCAACTGTCAAAAATAGAATCCAGGAAACAATCTCATCAAATGATGTTGTCATATTCCAAGGAATTCCTGGGTCGATATAAGAGTTCTGGTCACAACTCAAAAAACTTCAAGTCACACTTATGATCCTATTCATCGAACTGATCATTCTGTTAAATCAGATCACTCCAGCTGTGACACAGTAAAAGAAATTTATTCTTGGAAGAATACCAAAAGGATAGATATTCGAAAATATCATGATGGATCATGTTCCACAAATTTTGAGCTATCACAAGCTCACTCCAACAACTAATGTTGGTATTTGGAATTTCCCTTGTTGTGCTCAATTCAAATAAATGAGAAATTCTTAAAAAGAGCACAAGAACATGAAGGAAGTATAATATTATACTCAATCTATTCTTTTCATAAACATCTAAAGTATTTTTCTATGTCTGGAATACCTTTTCTATTTTTAGGAAAATACTTTCGATATTCTGGAAAGACCGTGAGAAAATCCTTAAAAATATTTTCGGATCCTCTGGATCAGAAAAACGCTTATGTTGTTTCCGAAAGTGTATATTTTCACAAATAATATACCTTGATTAGGTATCTCAATCTTGGAAACCAAGTTTGATTTTTATATAAACCATCTATAGGACCGCTTCCTCCCTCTGTATTTTGTCTGCGGTCAAAGATGGGTGAAAATATTATTGACGTCGAATCTCAACTACGAAAACTTGAAACCTTTCAAGTTGCTATTTCTCGAACGAACATAAAAAGAATCATATTTATTTTGAACTCATGCTTTTAATGGGAGATTTTGAAGTTTCTCGTGAACTTATGGAAACTACAGTTTTGAATGAAAAGCTGTTTGAGTCAAAACTCTTGAAGTTGATCGTGGAAGTAAATCTCTTGAAAAAGAGACTCAATCATCTGAAAGAAAAGAGAAGACTCAAAATTCAGAACATTAAGGAATCTTCGGTGAATAATGAGAGCACTTCTAAAGATTAAGTTATATGATGTAACACTTAATCCAGAAAATAGACATCAATGTTTGATTTATTTAAATAATTGTATAAGGTCTATTATGAATAAAACTATCTTATTTATGAATAAAATTATTGGTTTATAATTTTTCTTGTGATAGTTTTTTGATTACATAGCCGGTGCTTGAATGTTTTATCTTATTGCTATGTATGTTTATGGGATGTTTGATTTCGGTTTTCATGACCTTAATATTCGATCTCATATTATGTGAACCCTTATTATTTGGATGACTTTTTGATTTAGCAGGATTGAGTTCTAGCCCATGTTGGTTGGCTTTATCAAAGGATCATGAGGGGTTCTGATTGAAACAATATGTGAAAAAGTCATAATATGTTGAATCCTTTGGTTTAGCATGAAAGCATATGTGTTTCGGGGTTTCAACTTTTGCATTGCATAAGTTAAAACTGGTTTTCAACCTTTCCCTGATAAAGGTTGGTTGTTGTTGTTCTTTTGTCTTGCAAGAGGATGACAACTGATAGACGCATTTATGTGTCTAATTTGTCCTCAATGTTTCGTATTGTTAGTACTCGATTTCGTACTTATTATGGTGTTTTCTGTGTTTGTAGGTATTTTTTTGGAAATAAATATTAGTGGAAAATTCGGCTCGAAAAGTTAATCGGAGCACCCCCGGAGAACACGTGTTATTCGGACCCCTACTGTGGTTAAGGGGCATCCCAATTACT
This sequence comes from Papaver somniferum, assembly GCF_003573695.1. NCBI lineage: Eukaryota > Viridiplantae > Streptophyta > Magnoliopsida > Ranunculales > Papaveraceae > Papaver > Papaver somniferum. Next base: position 114,544,324 of record NC_039364.1, read on the forward strand.
AAGGGGTACACACCTGATATTCGCACCCCCAGCTGTTGGATAAGGGGCAACCCTTTCTTCTTCGTTTGAAAACGTTTTTGGCGGGAAAAGTTGATAATCACGAACAACAGATTAGGGTTGGATTTTCGGAGCTGATTGGTGGAGATTCAATCGCGAAATTCAGCTTGGTTGGACCTTTTAACACTAAACAGGCTTGGTATAGTCATTATATTGGAAATAACTGGGCTGGATAATCACCAGTGATGAGAACAGAATTCCATCGAGTTTCACCGGAATTTTGTCCAGTTACCGGAAGCATTTAGGGTTGGAATTTTGGAAGAGTTAGAGAAAGATTCAATGACTGGGATTTTCTGGGATGATTTGGACGTACCAAACAGGGATGGTAATGTGTTTTGTTTCGTCTAACTTGGGCTACAATCACGCGTGGAAGAAAACAGAGAAGCACGAGTTTTGCATGAGTACATCCACGGGATTTTTATGAGCTGGCGTGTGCATTTAGGGTGTTTGAATCTCTCTAAACATGTTTACATGTTCTTAGCTGCCAGAGGACGCGTGATGGAGATAAAATGGGAAACTATATGAGCTGCAAATTCGTAAAGATATTCCCCGGATATTGTTTTTAATGGCGAGAAGATTTGGGAATTAAGGGGAAGATATTTGGTTCTGGCGTATATAAATGAGGAGTTGAGAAGTCAGCAAGGGGGATGGAGAGTTAGGGGTGAGAATACAGCAGAGAATCGGGAGTTGCAGAGATTGTCTCTGCTGCTGCCATTGAAGAACATACGAAGAACATAAGACTACAAGGAGCATTCGTAATTGCTACAGCGGTTGCGACACATAGTGACAGTCGTAGAAGCTACAACGATAACGACCCACAACCGAGGGTTTTAGTTCAGGAGACAGTCTTAGAGCAACAGTAGTTCTCTGGCTTGTAACAAATATAATTGTTACAAACCCGATTTTGAATTATTTCTCCATTTTCTCCTTGTAAACACCTTTTTGAGCAATGAAAAATTCCTTTGAGTGTGTTTTCACCATGCGGAGCTAGACCCCATCACTGGGATAACGGAGGAAGCAACTTTTCATGATTGTGGTAAATGAATTAATTCTTTTATTGACTTTTTGCATAGATTTAATTGTTGTATGATTTCTATTAATTATTTGTTATTTTGTTAGATGCCGCATGCTTAGTTCTAAATACTTTAGATGCGTCATGCTTTTAACTTACAAATAATATTTTACGAAATTTATTTTTGGCAAAGAACTAGAGTCACAACTTCTTTTGTTTGAGTTATATTGTCTAGAGTTAATGACTGAACCATAACAATATGAAAAGTAGTGGAATCCCGCGTCTCAGCGTCTCTTCATCTTGTGGCAAATTGTATATATATATTTTTCCTTATTTTCTTTATCAAGTCTTAAAACAAATTCTCAACAAATCTGAGTGAACGAATTATCTTACTACAACATCATTGAAAAATATCATCAATTTTTGGCGCCGCCGACGCGGATTTGTTTATAAATTTGTTTTTAGGTTTTTTTTTGTTCCTTTTTACGCATTTTGGTATTTCTTGTTTGTTTTCAGATTTGGAACTGAGCTAAAGAAAAGGGGAGAAAGTGCTGAAAACAAAAGCGAAGCCAAAGAAGAAAAGAAAGGAGGAATCCAAAAGGAGTGAAGAAGAAAATTTTTGTATATAGATATTCTATTTTATTTTATTTTTTAGAAACTATAGTTAAGGTTTTTATTTTTGTAATCTTTTATTTTTGGACATTTTTTTTTTTATTTTCGGACATTGAACTTTGGGACTTTATTTTTTTTAAACCCTTCGGAAGGGTAGTTTTAAATATAAACCGTGTGCAAAGAAGGACGACGATTACGATATCGTCTCGGCCCCTCGGGTTCGTACACGACATTGGAGTTGTGGCCCGAGTCAACTTTAACGGTTCATCCCCCGTCTGGAACGGGAGGTAAGAATTCTAAACACCCGCGAATCCCCTGTCAGCGGGTTTACTGGATGATTTTGTATGCATATATGTTGAGGACCTGAAATCGGATTTAATTTTCTAGTAAAGGGCAAAGCCTGGCCAAATCAAGATAAGGACTCGGATTTCATCACCGTTTTCTTCTTCCCCGTCTTAGGAACGCGTAACCTACGCGAACCTAAGCTTAAAATACTGACTAGAACGAGACCGATAGGGTAACGAGCTTAATAGGAAAGTCATTCGAAAAATATTGGTTACTCTTTTAAGCATACTTCAAAGTTCATGATGGTTTCTGTGAGTTGAATGCTTGACTGTGTCGCCTTGTAATGCGGTGAGGCCTTGGGTATCAAAGCTCCACGCAGCTTCCCTCACCTCTATTCAACTTACTTTGACTCGGATTGATTCCAGAGGGGTTTGCTTAAATTGTAACGAATTCGCTTTCGAAGGATTAGAAGCTGGTTTAGAAACAATCTAAGTGGAGCATCATGCTTTTTGTTTGCTAGATAAATTAGGCTTGTTGTGCTCGAGTCAGCCTTCTTTGTGTTTGTTTAGAATTCCCTTGCACTTAGGATGTCAAACTGGTATTATAATAGCCATCACAATGAATATGATTATCCAACTGAATAATATGGACATTACTCTTACCATAGTGTGAATAGTGGTTGGGAACGCCAACATTTCGAAGGTTATGGGTCATACCCTGGTGAGCCCAATTACTATCCACACGTGCATCAGTCTTACGAGCAAGAAGATTATAGTACTAGTTCTTCGTCTCTAGAGGATACAATCAAACTATTGAAAAGTAGTCCTTTTTATGATCCCTCTGTTCATATTCCTCCTTTAGAAGAGTCCCTCAGGAAGTTAGCTGAGTCGACGCGTAAGTTAGATGAGATGAATAGTATAATTATAGACGAAAGAACTACAATAATGAGTGAACCTTCTTTAGAAGACCACCTCAAGCGGATAGCTGAGACGAACGAAAGAATTGCTCGAAATTACTTGAATTGCCAATATAGTGTATCCAATAATACCCTTGAGAATGAAGATAGTTATTTACATAATCAAGATAACGAGGTTAGAATTGGTAGCACTACTTGTTTTGATGAGGTTCGATCTTTTTCATGTTATTATAATGAGGATAGTGTTGATGGAGAATCATACTTATGTAGGAACAGTGATCAGGAAATGGATACTCCAATTGAGATTTACAATGATAATATTATTTCTATTTCAAATCCAAATAATTTTAATAATTATTAACTTATTCAAAAGGACGAGGATTTGACTAGAGATACCCTTGTTTTAGACGATGTAGTATTTCCTGTTTACAAAGCCGATAATGATTTAGAGGAACGAGTTTATTCTGAGAATAATGTTTTAGAGTCTAGCGATTTAGAAACAATAGTCTTAGACGAAGAAGATGAACTCATAGAGCTTTTAAATATGAGTGAGGATGCATCACCTGAGTATAACCTAAAAGAAGCAATTGACCATTTTCAGGATTCCGATGATCTAGAAATTGTAGTTAGTCTATCTAGAGACACCCAAAAATCTAAGTTTGGGGGTGATTATCATTCTCCCTGTGCTTTACCTTTAACTCTTAGAAAGTTCCCTCGTGTTGGACTTGACATTTGTGCCTCAACCATTTTACAAGATTATCTCCATACACGTTTTCCCGAACCTAGTAATGTCCAAAAAGAAGCTCAGTTGTTAGAAACCCATCCTCTGGTTGATGTGGTTAACCCAGGCTATGATACCAAGATTGACTTTGTTTTCCCACCAAAAACTTTTCTTCCAATTGTGGGAACTTATGATTTTCAGATGTGTCGGTTATTAAGTTTTGAGACTGAACCTAGAATAGGGTCGACACATTTTCTTAAGGAAGACCACCTCTTTCATTGTGGTCAGCTGTGTGAGTCAAATATGATTGACTTAGAGGATCCTCAGTTATTCAGGCTTTTGTTATGCGCTTCTAAGTTCTTACTTGAGTATTTCCAGACTCTTCAGCCTGATATTCAGAATGCCTTTGAGGAAATCCCACCAATGAAAGCTTTTTATCTAGACCCTGTTATAGAACCTGAACCTGAACCACAGCTAGATGTAGTTGTCTTAAACAGGAAACTAGACAAGGGCGTGCTTTATTTGCTAATTTTCTTGGGATGTTGCGGATTCCTTTTACTTGTCATAGCCCTATTTGGTTTTGGTGATCCACAATTATTCCGTCTATTACTTTATGATTCTAAGAGGTGACTAATTCCTTTTGATGTCTGGCTGAAGACTTTAAACTTAGCACTTCTTGGGAGGTAACCCATGCTCATGCAACACGGTAATATCTTTCCTTAACTCTTTTGCTTCAAGTGGTAACAGTTTCTCCTTGTTCATGCTTTTAATTTTATCTTTAGAACATTGAGGACATGTTAGATTTAAGTTTGGGGGTATGGGAGAAACTTTTTAGTTGCAGTATAAATAAACTCCAGAGCCTAGAAATTTATGCCTATTAAGGATAACACTAACCTATCTAAGTGGATGGAAACATCTTGGTTGTAGGAGTTGAGGAACCAATCTGATTAGATGGAAACATCTAAAGAGTCTATTCATAAAAGCACATAGCTTAGGTGTTAGAATTAAAAAAAAAACATGGTAGTTTCGCCATATCTCGTTGAATCCTAATCCTTCAGTTTTTATTTTTTTTAAGTGATTTGGTGGGGCACACGATTCAAGTTGTTACCTTTGCTAGGGTGAAATAGAGTGATTGAGATCACCAAAAAAAAAGTTCAGTATTGAGACCAGACCATCAGACCAACCGGAATAAATTCAATAAAGTCGACCGCTGGTGCCCTTGTATATGCCAGTTGTATTGACCTAGAGTTAGGATTATCGACCGCTGGTCCCCTTGTATATGCCAGTTGTGTTGATATTAGTCTGACCGGTATCTCATTCCATTAGGATAGGTTCATCCTGGCAGAGGCCTTCAGACAGATATGGGAAACACCGTTCACTTTAAACCATCTATCTTTTCTCTTTATCCATCTTCTTAATCTTTCCATGTGATTGGTTGACTCCGGTTATGATGTACAGAAACTATCTGAGTAGAGATATGTCACTTTATATGAATTTTAGTATGCTTGAGTGCAAACTCGTGTACAACAATTGGAATTTCGCATCAGGGTACTTCTCTCCTGTATTCAATAAGTATGCCAACCAAGGAGATTCTTTAGTGCTTTCCAAGGTTCTGCATAGATAGCTAGGGTCTGGAGTAATGGTTTTGTGGGTACACCTCTGTTAAACCCTCCCGAGATTAACTCGGTTTTATTTTCTTATTATTAGTTTTGCTCGAGGACTAGCAAATAATAAGTTTGGGGGTATTTGATAGACGCATTTATGTGTCTAATTTGTCCTCAATGTTTCGTATTGTTAGTACTCGATTTCATACTTATTATGGTGTTTTGTGTGTTTGTAGGTATTTTTTTGGAAATAAATATTGTTGGAAAATTCGGCTCGAAAAGTTGCTCGGAGCACCCCCCAGAGAACACGTGTTATTCGGACCCATACTGTGGTTAAGGGGCATCCCAATTACTAAGGGGTACACACCTGATATTCGCACCCCCAGCTGTTGGATAAGGGGCAACCCTTTCTTCTTCGTTTGAAAACGTTTTTGGCGGGAAAAGTTGATAATCACGAACAACAGATTAGGGTTGGATTTTCGGAGCTGATTGGTGGAGATTCAATCTCGAAATTCAGCTTGGTTGGACCTTTTAACACTAAACAGGCTTGGTATAGTCATTATATTGGAAAAAAATGGGCTGGATAATCACCGGTGATAAGAACAGAATTCGATGGAGTTTCACCGGAATTTTGTCCAGTTACCGGAAGCATTTAGGGTTGGAATTTTAGAAGAGTTAGAGAAAGATTCAATGACTGGGATTTTCTGGGATGACTTGGACGTACCAAACAGGGATGGTAATGTGTTTTGTTTCGTCTAACTTGGGCTACAATCACGCGTGGAAGAAAACAGAGAAGCACACGTTTTGCAGGAGTACATCCACGGGATTTTTATGAGATGGCGTGTGCATTTAGGGTGTTTGACTCTCTCTAAACATGTTTACATGTTCTTAGCTGCCAGAGGACGCGTGATGGAGATAAAATGGGAAACTATATGAGCTGCAAATTCGTAAATATATTCTCCGGATATTGTTTTTAATGGCGAGAAGATTTGGGAATTAAGGGGAAGATATTTGGTTCTGGCGTATATAAATGAGGAGTTGAGAAGTCAGCAAGGGGGATGGAGAGTTAGGGGTGAGAATACAGCAGAGAATCGGGAGTTGCAGAGATTGTCTCTGCTGCTGCCATTGAAGAACATACGAAGAACATAAGACTACAAGGAGCATTCGTAATTGCTACAGCGGTTGCGACACATAGTGACAGTCGTAGAAGCTACAGCGATAACGACCCACAGCCGAGGGTTGTAGTTCAGGAGACAGTCTTAGAGCAACAGTAGTTCTCTGGTTTGTAACAAATATAATTGTTACAAACTCGATTTTGAATTATTTCTCAATTTTCTCCTTGTAAACACCTTTTTGAGCAATGAAAAATTCCTTTGAGTGTGTTTTCACCATGCGGAGCTAGACCCCATCACTGGGACAACTGAGGAAGCAACTTTTCATGATTGTGGTAAATGAATTAATTCTTTTATTGACTTTTTGCATAGATTTAATTGATGTATGATTTCTATTAATTATTTGTTATTTTGTTAGATGTCGCATGCTTAGTTCTAAATGCTTTAGATGCGTCATGCTTTTAACTTACAAATAATATTTTACGAAATCTATTTTTGGCAAAGAACTAGAGTCACAACTTCTTTTGTTTGAGCTATATTTTCTAGAGTTAATGACTGAACCATAACAATATGAAAAGTAGTGAAATCCCGCGTCTCAGCGTTTCTTCATCTTGTGACAAATTGTGTATATATTTTTTTCCTTATTTTCTTTATTAAGTCTTAAAACAAATTCTCAACAAATCTGAGTGAACGAATCATCTTACTACAACATCATTGAAAAATATCATCAACAACATAGTGATATTTTGGTATCAATTCTCCCAGGGAAGATGCAAACATTATTGGAGAAGTGGATGCAAAATTTGAGTTAACGACTTTGTTAGTTAATCGTTTTCCTGTTTAAGAAAAGTCTGATTTTATTTCTTTTGCTTAACAAAATTTTGGTACAATTGATGTTTTATTCCATTGTTTGTGTATGGATGTGTGTGTGATTCAATTGTTTCCGGTTAAGAAAAACTATTATTATCTTGCTTTATTGTTTGATATCAATCGTTTAGGCTTACAAAATTTCGGTGCTTTAATGTCTATGTTGTTTCAATTGCTTCCGGTTGAGGTAAATAATTATGCAAGTTGATTTATTTGGTTTGTATGAATTGTTTATGGATTAACAAAAGAAAAGGTTTTCAGGATGAATTGTTTAGTCCAATTTGATTCCGGATAAGAGAAACTAAGTAAATTCTAATCTTAGTTAGACTTATCAAAGTGGAGGTTTCGGTTATTCAAGTCTAATCGAATGCCTTAACAAGAAATACTAGTTAACTAACCTGGTACTTGTCTTGTTTTCTGAAATGTCAAAGTTATATAGATAATTAGAACCTGATGAGAAAAATATAATTAATTCTGATCTTTATTTTGGTCTTATCGAACAAGCGATTCTATTTGTGCAATCGGTTTAGCAAAGGAACTAAGGTGCTTAGTCGATTTTTTTGTTTGCTAAACTATTGGGGAAAATTTCTTCGGGCAATTGTTTCCTTGGTAACATATCAAAACAAAATTACTTTGTAGTTTCGGTATTGATATTGGTTATCAAAAATGGTGTGTGGAACCTTCGTGCTTAACTCTTATAGGTTGCAAGTCTCTTCGTAAGATTTGTAAGATCCTTTCGGTTTGTTCTTTTATTTGCTCGTACCTTTGTAATTTTGTGACAAAAAGGGGGAGAAATATATGGAGTAAACAAGTGATATTGATATTAATTTGTATTTATTTGGTATCACTACAATGGTGCTTCAACGTTTTATCTAACGAAAGAGTAAAGCATAGACTAAGGGGGAGTATCATATCATATTGATAAGGAAATAACAAAGACGTGTGGATTGAAAATATACCTATCTTAACTTTAGGGGGAGTATTAGCTTTGTTATTATAATGTCAACAACGACATTTATGGATTGAATGCATACAGGTTATTGTGCTGTTGAATTTGGGAATCAAGCGTATGTGTAATGAATTCTTGTAATTTGTTTATCCATATGGTGTAAGAGTTTTGTCACTAAAATTGAAAAAGGAGAAGATTGTTAGAGCATAGCTCGGTTAAACCCACCAACCGTTGGTATGTCAAGTTTGCTTGTCACATTTTAGTGAATCAAAACTCATTTAAAGAGTCGCTTGATTATATGCTAGAGTCAACTTCGTATAGGTTAGCTTGAAAGTATTAGGATATGAGACATTACAAGTATTACATCAAGACTTGAAGAATGTGAAGAAGTAAGGAGTTACAACGACGACATCATCCTTCCACTTGAGGTTAGTAATATTTGACTTGAACGGTTTCATTCCGTAACGTATCTTTCAAGTCGTTGATAGACGCATTTATGTGTTTAATATGTCTCATTTGAATGTATTTTTAGTGCTCGATTTTGTATTTATTGTGTTATTTTATGTCTTTGTAGGAAATTTTAGAGAAATAAGTCCTTGCGGCGAAATGGGCTCGAAAAGTAGTGTTTTACACCCCAGGACAAAGTACTAAAGGCACCGCAGAAATGCATCGGAAGCACCCCAGAAATACCCCGGAGGGACCCCAAAAAAGTGTGGAAGACACCCCAGAAAAATCGCTAAAGGCACCCATCATTTGGATAAGGGCACCCCTGGACACCCCAGCTGCTAAAGGCGTCCAACTTTTGGATTAAGGGAACTAATTTTCTTATTCAAATTTTCAAACTTAAAAATTGGCAGGAAAATGCATGCAGACGGTTACAGATTTTGGACTTCGAATTTGAGCAGCTTTGAGCGAGATTCAAACGCTGGAAACCATTGGGCTGTTCTTGAATGGAGTTAACAGGCCTTGTACGTCTGTTTTGATCGACGAATTTGGGCTAGAATAGCCGGACTTAGCTAAACAGAGAGGAAGAATATCTTTGCGAGAATATCGGGTCCTGTTGGAAGATTACATGCGTGATATTGGAGGAGAATATCTTCTCATGATTCTTTTCTATCTTTAGAATAGTACGCAGTAAACAGGGAGAGATTTTTGGATGAAGCATTGACGCGTAAAGAGAGTTTAACAGGGAAAGAAATACCAGACTTTACGTGAAGAATAAAAAAAATATTGGGAGATAAAAGAGATTCTTGGTGAGGATTTGGTGGAGCTAGATGGTATAAAAGGAGTTGTTCGAGTCTCATATAAGGGGGTAAAGAGTTTGGGGTCGAGCCAGAGCCGAGAGGAGCGAGAAATTGGGACTTGCAGGATTGTTCACCTGCTGCTACTGAAGAAGAAGGAGGAGCTCAAGAACACGAAGAATGGACGGCCAAAGACCGTCGTTCTTCAACAGTTCCAGCAGCAGTGGAGAAGTGTCGCAGTTTAGCTACAGTTTTCTGGTATCGTTTCTTTCTGGACGTGTTTTGTGAGTCTCAGAACCACTGTTTTATAACTTTTGACTCTTTTAATCATACTTTGAGCATCAAATATATATTTTTAGAACATGATTATTATGATTAGTTAAACCCCAACACTGGGATGATGGAGGAAGCCGTTCTTTACGCATATGATAATTATACGAATTCTTTTTTTTTTACTACTTGCACTTTTTATTAATCGATTTATGATTTTTCTTAATTGGTTGTGATATCGTATGATGATGTATGCTTGTTCGTAGTGCTTATGATGCGTCATGCTAGTGATATACAATAAATATTCTAAAAATCTACCTTGGCAAGAATGAGAGTCCTTATGATTTGAGCTATAATTGTTTCGAATAAATATATGAATTGTGCGAATGATTAATGGTGGAATCCTGTGTCCTAGTATCTCTTGATCCTGTGACAAATATTGTGTATATATTTTTATTTTTAAATCTTTACAAGTCCGAGCAACGAATCCTTATTTACCGCAATCGAAATACAATAAAAAAATGGCGCTGCCGACGCGGACTTGTGTATAGATCTATTTTTATTTTTTTAATTATTTTTGTTCTTCTTTACGTTTCTGGGTTTTTTGTCTTTTCTTTCAGATTTTGGAAGTTGGAGCGAAAGAAAAATTTGCCAAAGTTTTTGGTGAATACTTAAAGACTGGAGTAAAAGGCAAAGCGAAAGGGGCGAAAGAAGAAGATTTTTTTTATTTTTTATTTTGATAAAAAAGAGAGAGAAAAAAAGAGAGATATTTGTATTTTTTTTTATTTTTTTTTAGACTTTATTTTTCTTTTGCACTTTATTTTTTTATGGACTTTGGACTTTAAATTTTGGGACATTATTTTTTTATACCCTACGGAAGGGTACCCTTAAATATAAACTGTGTGCAGGGAAGGACGACGATTACAATATCGTCTCGGCCCCTCGGGTTCGCACACTGACACCGGAGTCAGTGGCTCGAGTCGACTACAACGGTTCTTCTCCCGTCTGGTACGGGAGGTAAACTTCTAAACACCCGTGAATCTCCTGTCAGCGGGTTTACTGTCTGCCTTAAGGTGATTATATGTTGAGGACTGAACCAGATGCTTTAATTTCCTAGTAAAGGGAAAGAACTGGCCATATAAGATAAGGGTTCGGATTTCATCACCGTTACCTTCTTGCCCGCCTTAGGTAAACGAAACCTAACGCGAACCCAAGCTTAAAATCTGATTAGAACGAGACCGATAAGGTAACGAGCTTGGTAGGAAAATCTTTCGAAAAATATTGGTTACTCTTTTAAGCATACTTCAAAGTTATTGATGGTTTCTGTAAGTTGAATGCGTGACTGCGCCGCCTTGTGATAGCGGTGAGGCCTTGGGTATCAAAGCTCCACTGAGCTTCCCTTGCCTAAATTCAACTTACTTTGACTCGGATTGATTCCAGAGGGGTTTGCTTAAATTGTAACGAATTCCCTTTCGAAGGATTAGAAGCTGGTCTAGAAACAATCTAAGTGGAGCCATCATGCTTGTTGTTTGCTAGATTTTATAGGTTTGATTTGGTCGAGTCAGCCTTGTTTGTGATTGTGTAGAATTCCCTTGCAATTAAGAATGTCGAACTGGTATGATAGAAGCCAATACAATGATTATCGACCTGAATTTGAATATGGACATCATCCTTTCTATGACCATGTTGGGAACGCCATCCTTTGGAAGGATATGGGTCATACCCTAGTGATCCCAATTACTATCGACACATGCATCAGTCTTACGAGCAAGAAGATTATAGTACTAGTTCTTCGTCTCTAGAGGATACAATCAAACTATTGAAAAGTAGTCCTTTTTATGATCCCTCTGTTCCTATTCCTCCTTTAGAAGAGTCCCTCAGGGAGTTAGATGAGTCGACACGTAAGTTAGCTGAGATGAATAGTGTAATTATAGACGAAAGAACTACAATAGTGAGTGAACTTTCTATAGAGGAATCCTTCAAGCTGATGGCTGAGTCAAACGAAAGACTTGCTCGAAATAATCTTACTTTCCAATATAGTGTTTCCAATAATACCCTTAAAAATGAGGATAGTTATTTGCATAATCAAGATGACGAGGTTAGAATTGGTAACACTACTTGTTTTGATGAGGTTCGATCATTTTCATGTTATTATAATGATGATTATGATGAGGATAGTATCGATGAAGAACATGAAATATGTAGGCATAGTGATCAGGAAATGGTTACTCCAATTGAGCTTTACAATGATAATATTATTTCTAGTTCAAATCCAAATAATTTTAATAATTATTCACCTATTCAAAAGGACGAGGATTTTACTAGAGATACCCTCGTTTTAGACGATGTAGTATTTCCTGTTTACAAAGCCGATAATGATTTAGAGGAACGAGTTTATTCTGAGAATAATGTTTTAGAGTCTAGCGATTTAGAAACAATAGTCTTAGACGAAGAAGATGAACTCGTAGAGATTTTAAATATAAGTGAGGATGCATCACCTGAGTATAACCTAACATAAGCAATTGACCATTTTCAGGATTCTGATGATCTAGAAATTAGGGAAATTGTAGTTAATCTACCTAGAGACACACAAAACTCTAAGTTTGGGGATGATTATCATTCTCCCTGTGCTTTACCTTTAACTCTTAGAAAGTTCCCTCGTGTAGGACTTGACATTTATGCCTCAACCATATTACAAGATTATCTTCATACATGTTTTCCCGAACCTAATGATGTCCATAGAGAAGCTCAGTTGTTAGAAACACATCCTATGGTTGATGTGGTTAACCCAGGCTATGATACCAAGATTGACTTTGTTTTCCCACCAAAAACTTTTCTTCCTATTGTGGGAACATATGATTTTCAGATGTGTCGGATATTAAGTTTTGATACTAAACCTAATTACTTTAGGATATTAGGTTCGACACATTTTCTTAAGAATGACCATTATTATGGTCAACTTTGTGAGTCAAATCTAATTGACTTAGAGGATCCCCAATTATTCAGGTTGTTGTTATGTGCTTCTAAGTTCTTAGTTGAGTTTTTCCAGACTCTAATACCTGAACCGGATCTTAGCTTTGAGGAAATCCAACCGATGAAAACCTTTTATTTAGACCCTTTTATAGAGCCTGAACCTGAACCACAACTAGATGTAGTTGTCTTAAGCAAGGGTATGTTCGGTATCTTCTTGGTCTGTTGCAGTTTCCTCTTCTTGTGAGTAACACTTTTTGATCCAGATGACCCACAGTTATTTCGACTGTTACTATATGATTCTACGTGGTGACTAATCCTTGCTTAGTCTGGCTGAAGACTTTAAACTTAGCACTTCTTGGGAGGTAACCCAATATTCATGCGACACGGTATTATCTTTCCTTATCTCTTTTGCTTCATTGGTAACAGTTTCTCCTTGATCATGCTTTTAATTTCATCTTTAGAACATTGAGGACAATGTTAGATTTAAGTTTGGGGGTATGGGAGAAACTTTTTAGTTGCAATTATTAAACTCCAGAGCCTAGAAATTTATACCTATTAAGGTTTGCACTAACTAATCTAAGTGGATGGAAGCATCTTGGTTTTAGGAGTTGAGGGACCAATCTGACTAGATGGAAACATCTAAAGAGTCTATTCATAAAAGCATAAAGCTCAGGTGTTAGAAATAACATGATAGTTTCGCCATATCTCGTTGAGTCCTTTTCATTTCTGTTTCTATTTTTATTTTTAAACTATGTTTCTCTAGGTGATTAGGTTGGGCTCACGATTCAAGTTGTTACCACTGCTAGGTTAAATTAGAGTGACTGAGTATTGAAAAAAAAAAAAATTAGACCAGACCATTTGACCAAAATTCAATAAAGTCGACTACTAGAACCCTTGTATATGCCAGTTGTGTTGACCTAGAGTTAGGATTATCGAACATTGGTTCCCTTGTATATGCCAGTGATTTGATATTAGTCAGACTATCTCAGTCATTTAGGATAGGTTTATTTTGGCAGTGGCCTTCAGACAGATATGAGAAACATCGTTCACCTAGTTAACATCAAAACCATCTATATTTTTTCTATATCCATCTCTTAATCTATTCATATGATTAGTCTAACTCCGAGTATGATGTCCATCGTGCAACTATCTGAGTAGAGCTTTGTCACTTTATATGAATTTTAGCATGCTTGAGTGCAAACTCGTGTACATCAATTGGAATTTCGCATCAGGGTACTTCCTCCTATAGTCAATGATTGTATGCCAACCAAGGAGATTCTTTAGTGCCTTCCAAGGTTCTGTGTAGATAGCTAAGGTCTGGAGTATTGGTTTTGTGGGAACACCTCTGGTAAACCCTCCCGAGATTAACTCGGTCACTAGGGACACCTAGTGAGTTAAGATTTTATTTTCCATATTAGTTTTGATCGAGGACTAGCAAATAATAAGTTTGGGGGTGTTGATAGACACATTTATGTGTCTAATATGTCTCATTTGTATGTATTGTTAGTGCTCGATTTTGTATTTATTGTGTTATTTTATGTCTTTGTAGGAAATTTTAGAGAAATAAGTCCTTGCGGCGAAATGGGCTCGAAAAGTAGTGTTTTACACCCCAGGACAAAGTACTAAAGGCACCGGAAGCACCCCAGAAATACCCCGGAGGGACCCCGAAAAAGTGCGGAAGACACCCCAGAAAAACCGCTAAAGGCACCCATCATTTGGATAAGGGCACCCCTGGACACCCCAGCTGCTAAAGGCGTCCAACTTTTGGATTAAGGGAAATCATTTTCTTATTCAAATTTTCAAACTTAAAAATTGGCAGGAAAATGCATGCAGACGGTTACAGATTTCGGACTTCGAATTTGAACATCTTTGAGCGAGATTCAATCGCTGGAAACCATTGGGCTGGTCTTGAATGGAGTTAACAGGCATTGTACGTCTGTTTTGATCGATGAATTTGGGCTAGAATAGCCGGACTTAGCTAAAAAGAGAGGAAGAATATCTTTGCGAGAATATCGGGTCCTGTTGGAAGATTACATGCGTGATATTGGAGGAGAATATCTTCTCATGATTCTTTTCTATCTTTAGAATAGTACACAGTAAACAGGGAGAGATTTTTGGATGAAGCATTGACGCGTAAAGAGAGTTTAACAGGGAAAGAAATACCAGACTTTACGTGAAGAATAAAAAAATATTGGGAGATAAAAGAGATTCTTGGTGAGGATTTGGTGGAGCTAGATGGTATAAAAGGAGTTGTTCGAGTCTCATATAAGGGGATAAAGAGTTTGGAGTCGAGCCAGAGCCGAGAGGAGCGAGAAATCGGGACTTGCAGGATTGTTCACCTGCTGCTGCTGAAGAAGAAGGAGGAGCTCAAGAACACGAAGAACGGACGGCCAAAGACCGTCGTTCTTCAACAGTTCCAGCAGCAATGGAGAAGTGTCGCAGTTTAGCTGCAATTTTCTGGTATCGTTTCTTTCTGGACGTGTTTTGTGAGTCTCAGAACCACTGTTTTATAACTTTTGACTCTTTTAATCATACTTTGAGCATCAAATATATATTTTGAGAACATGATTATTATGATTAGCTAAAACCCAACACTGGGATGATGGAGGAAGCCGTTCTTTACGCATATGATAATTATATTAATTCTTTTTTTTGACTACTTGCACTTTTTATTAATCGATTTATGATTTTTCTTAATTGGTTGTGATATCGTATGATGATGTATTCTTGGTCGTAGTGCTTTTGATGCGTCATGCTAGTGATATACAATAAATATTCTAAAAATCTACCTTGGCAAGAATGAGAGTCCTTATGATTTGAGCTATAATTGTTTCGAATAAATATATGAATTGTGTGAATGATTAATGGTGGAATCCTGTGTCCTAGTGTCTCTTGATCCTGTGACAAATATTGTGTATATATTTTTATTTTTAAATCTTTACAAGTCCGAGCAACGAATCCTTATTTACTGCAATCGAAATACAACAAAAGTCGTGCATATTGAAAACATAACTGCGAAGCTACGAATGATTATACTCTAGTTAGACGTAGTATTAAGGAATACAATACCAAGTATAACACTTATCTTTTGAACTTCGTATATAAGACATCGACATAATCGTTTGAATGCTATTGTGATTATGTATGTGTATGAGGTGAAGATTTCGTCCTAGGAAACAACGTTTTACATTCGTTTAAAGGAAGTACATTCATGAACTTGTTTTGTGAATCGAAAGGGAAATCGCTAGGCTTATTGGTATTTGTTATTCATTGCAAATCTTTTGAATTACCAATATGTGTGTTTAGTATAACCGCTCATGACTTGCTTATGTTCTTGGTAAAACTATTCACAAGGCCTGATTTTTGTATTGGTATGACTTTTGTTAGTGAAGTTGATCTTAAATAATCACCTGAGATGGTATGATCGATTTGTTGTAATTGGTATGACCAACTCTAGTAATTGGGGAACCGATCCTAGCAAGAGGTGAAACCGATCACAAAAGGGGAATCGATCCTTGTAAAAGGTGCAACAAGTTTCTAGTTATTGGGAACCGATCCTATGAACATGTGTAACACGTTTTTAGTTATTGGGAACCGATCCTATGGACATGTGCACCAAATACAAGTTAGATACCATATATATGTGGGAACCGATCCTAGTACCTAGTCAACCAAGTTTTGGTAACTAGCGTAACTAATTCTAGTACCCACATGGATGTAGAAACGAAACTTGTTTTGGTATAACCGTGAAACCCATGTTTAGTGATTTGATAGGATAATCAATCACATAGTTCTTGGAAATTAGATGAACCAATTCTAAACTCGTTTTGGAAGTGTGGCAAATCGGTTCCAAGATAGTAAGTATGAAAAAAGACTTACAATGTAAAGATGTCAACATACTTTGAACATGTGCAGTAACGCTTATCTTTTATTGTTCAAAGATATTCCTTAATAGCTAAAGGAGAATCCCGGATCGAAATAAATTAAGAATCTTTTAATTAAGGTTTTTAGTTTTGCATATCTTTAGAAAATAAAAATTAGTAATGTGCATTTACTAGTTGGAGATTTTATTAGAGATTTTCGGTCAATATTTGGACAAAGCATTTTCAGGAATTATGGAAACCGAATTTGGAAATATATTGCATATCTTGAGAATATTTTCGGTTTTGGAAATTCCTTGGTGTCCAAACTTCTTTGGTCTATAAATATTGAAGTTTGCATTTCGAGCAAACTAATCCTCAGAGCCAGCAAAACTACCTAGTTGTGTTGTTATTGGTGGAGCCGCCTATTCAGAGAGGAAAGTAACCTAATTAGGCAAAATCTCTTACAGACGCTCATTTTAAAAGACTTCTTTGGGATTGAGAAGTTCTAATAGTACCGTTGGTGGGAAACTAGATAATTGTGGTTTATTATTAGTTTTAGATTGATTTGATTGACTAACGGTTGTTAAACTTTGATTGCACCTAGTTTGTTTATGCTTGAGAATCTTCTCTTCTGATATAAGATTCACTCAAACTAGATCGAAGTTTCGACGGGGATCTTTAGACTGTTTGTAGATCTGAAGACGTATGGTGATAATCCGTTGTTAACAGACTCCGTTCAGTGTGTGATTGATCACAAGAGATTCAAGTTGATTGTGTGCAGGTGTTTATTGAAGATCTAAGAAGATTTGAAGACGAACAAGATTTCTGATTTGGGTTCATTATCTTTGGTGTGCACAATACTTGTTTAGGCTGAAAAGGATCCAACTATAATCGGTTTATCTTTGTGATAGATTTGATCGATTAGTTGAGTAGATCGGCATCAATACAATTCTTTGTGATTCAAAGTAGTGATTGCAAAATATTGACAATTACTTTGGTAGTTGTTATTAGATAGATCTAAGAACATGACAAAGGAGTTTATTGGGATAAACGGAAGAGCCTTTTGTCGAAATCTTATCACTTGATTGAAAAGAGTTGTTACCGAACAGATTTGTTGTTCCTTTACTGTTTGGAATACGAACCAAAGGAATTGTTCCAAGTGTGTGACTTATTAACAAGTTGGTGGCACTGGGATATAGACAAAACTAGGTGAACTATAGGTTTAGTTGCTTGGTCTCAACTATACGAAGTTGGTTTAGATTTTGTATAACGGCTTAATCCTGAGAGTATTCAATTCTGGACAAGGTCCCGGGGTTTTCTGCATTTACGGTTTCCTCGCTAACAAAATCTTTTTGTGTCTTTTACTTTTCTATTTATGCAATTATAATTGTTTTTATTATAATTAGAAATAAAATACACAAACGTTAATTCTTATTTACTTGATAGTAATCCTATTGTGTTTGGTTAAGTCCGAACCTTTTATCAAGTAATCATACTTCGCTGTTGTATTGTCTCGATCTTATATCCATAGTCAATCACATAAGTTATCTTGTTGTCGTATTGTCTCGATCTCGCATCCATAGACGATCACACGAAGTGTGAACCGAATAGTTGTATTGTCTCGACTCAGTCCATAAACAATAACTTTCGGAGAAAAGACTTATAGGTGGAAAAGTTTTAGATTGTGGTATATTTGGGTACCCTCGTCTTTTCATAAACGCTTATCTTTTGGAACTTCATAAATGCGACATCGATATAATCTATTGTATATAGTTATTTGATTATATGTGCATTACAAAGGTACGATTTCATCCTAGAAAACTATGTATCTTTACATGAGTTTAAGGAAGTGGATGTATGAACTAATTTTCATAATCGAAAGGGAAATCATGATTGGTCTTTTTATTCTTTGAATATCTTTTGGATGACTAATGGAAGATGACTTTGGTAGAACCTTCTTAACTTTGTTGAGACTTGAGGTATAACCGGTCATAGCCTATATAATATAGCTAGTTGTAATCGGTCATGAGCTACATTGAAAATCAAGGTATAACCGATCACAATCTATATTGGAATGCAAGTTGTAACCAGTCATAAGTTACTTTGGGAACCAATGTATAACCTGTCACAAGATGAATTGGGAAGTTAGTTGTAATCAATCACAAGCTACCTTTGGGAAGCAAGTTATAATCGATTACAAGCTAACTCGGGAAGCAAGGTGTAACCGATCACAAGCTACTTTGTGAGCAAGGTGTAACCGATTATGGCATGTATTGGGAATCATGTTATAACCGGTCACAACATATTTTGGAGTGATGGTTTAATTGGTTCCATGTACAAAACCAATAACTATGGTTCACATATTTCTTCATGGTGTGTGTGAATTAGGGTTTTGGGTTTGTCAAGTTGAGGAGCTTCCAGATGTCGACATATTTGAACATGTACATAACTCTTACCATTTATTGTTCAAAGATATTCCTTGATACTCAAGGTGATCCCTGATCCGAAATATTGAAAATCATTTAATTATGATTTTCATCATATATGTTTTAATTACCAGCAATTAAAGCATAGTCTCTGGAATATATTATTAGTTAATGTGCTAAACTAATAGTAGAAGTTTTTTATGAGAGTTTCCGAAAATGTTGGTCAACATTAATTGGAAATAGGAAAACCGAATTTAGGTACTTTAATGCATATTTTGAGAATATTTTCGGTTTTGGGATTTCCTTATTGTCCAAACAACCTTGGTCTATAAATACTTGATTTTGTAGTTCTTGCAAACTATCGTAAGAGCCAGGAAAATTTCATTTCTTGTAGTTTCTGGTGGAGCCTTCTATTCGGAGAAGAAATTACCCTAATTAGGAGAAATCTCTTACGACCGCTCGTTTAAAGACTTTTGTGGTATCAAGAAGCACTATGAGTACCATTGGTGGGAAACTAGATAATTCCAATGTTATTAGTTTTCGATTATTGATTTGATTGACTAACAATTGTTGTAACTTTGATTGCACCTAGTTTGTTTATTCTTGAGAACCTTCTCTTCTAATATAAGGCTCACTCAAACTAGATCAAAGTATCGACGGGATCTTTAGAACCATCTTTGGATCTAAAGATATCTTATGATAATCCATTGTTAACAGATTCCGTTACGTGTGTTATTGATCACAAGAGGATTCAAGTGTTGTTGTGTAGGTATTTGAAGGAAATAGAAGATTTGAAAACGAAGAAGAATTCTTATTAGTTTTCGTATCTTGTGGATTTAATGCACAAACCTTGATTGGCTGGGATCCAACTAGAGTCGGTTTATATTTGATAGACTTGATTGATTAGTTGTGTGAGATCGACATCGTTTTATAGTTTCTCTTTGAGATCTATATTGATTGATTGCGAATCTAGAACTTGATTAATTCGATAATCAATATTTAGATTGATCTAACCAGACAATAGAGTTTATTAGATTAAACATAAGATCCTTTTTCAACAACTCATCAAATATCTTTTACAAGGTTGATTAGAGTGGTTACCAAACAGATTCTTCATTTGATGTTTGGAGTACGATCCAAATGACTTGCTTTTCACGTGCGTGACTCTAGAAGCCGAAGGCGCAGGGATACTGAGGGAACTAAGTAGCTAGGGGTAGTCTGCTTGGTCTCAACTACATGAAGTTGGTATTAGATTTTGTATAGCGGCTTAATTCTTAGAGTCTTCAAAACTGGACTAGGTCCCGGGTTTTTTTTTGCATTTGCGGTTTCCTCATTAACAAAATCATGTTGTGTCATTTACTTTGTTTTCCGCATTATAATTGTTATTATAATTAAGTAAATTATACATACTTTATTTCTGTAATGCTTGATATTGATCCTATAGAGTTTCGGTTATTACCAAACTTAGTATCAAGTGCATACTTTGTTGTCGTATCATCTCGACCTCGTATCTATAGACAATCACACGAAGTGTGAACCGAATTTGTTGTATTGTCTCGACTCTGTACATAGATGATCACATTCGGTGAAAGACTTATAAGTTGATAAAGAAAAGATTGTGGTGTATTTGGGTAACTTGTATTTTTAATTGGTATCAGAGCAGGCAAACACGAAAAGATCTAACAATCTGTGTTTGGTGCGATCCAACCTATAAGAAATAAATTCGAGTTCTCATGAATCAATTTCTGTTAATGTACCGCCAAGATTGACAGAAAAACTATCTGTGGTGGAAATCTGTTATGAGATCTTTTCTTCAATCACGCGATTTTAATACTTGGCATTAGTCGTTGATGGATATAATCGTCCAAAAATTGAAGGTTCGGAAATTGAGTTTAAACGCTTAGTAAATTATAAAAGTGAAGAAAAGGCATTTGAAAAATAGAATTCAGATGGTTTGGATGCTATTATACATGTTGTAAGCCGTGATCTGCAACATCATGTATCCACCTGCCAAACTTCAAATGAAGCTTGGGATAATCTTCCGATCATATTAGAAGGTAATTATAAGAAAAGGAAGCTAGACTTCAAACCCTCACTTCTGAATGGGAAAACTTTCGAATGGATGAAAATGATACTTTTGAAGAGTTCCATGTTAAACTCTCCGAGATAGTTAATGCTTCTTTCTCTCTTGGAAAGACTATTTATGAAAAAGATATAGTGTGCAAAATTATCAGATCGTTACCATCTAGATACGAATCTAAGAAACATGCAATCATGGAAGCAAATGATCTTTCAAATCTCTCTCAAAGGATACTCGTTGGAAAGTTAAAATTCTTTGATCATGAGTCACAATCTATTCAAGCTAAAGGAATTGCTTTTAAAGCTAAATTTTTTCCAAAAGCCCCTATAAAGAAAAATAAATTGATAAGTGATTCTGATGATGATGTTGAACTAGTATTGTCACTAATTACAAGACAGTTTCGAGATCTCATAAAGAAAAGGAATAAGATATTTGTGAAAGATAATCATCGGACTTGTAGCCATCATGATTGTTTTCCAATCAAGAACAGAAAAGATCAAGAAGAAGATGATAAATGTCAGCCTCAGTGCTTCAAGTGTAAAGGTTTTGGTCATTTGGCTAAGGACTGTCCTAATCTAAGGAAATACACTGGAAGCAAGGAATTAGCTCTAACTCTAGATGAGACCTCTGATTCATACAACCCTGAGGAAGAGGAAACAACTAATATTGAACTAATTGTTAATTTAATTCCCCTGTATTCCATTAATGTTTTAACCATTTTTAAAATGGGCATGTCTTCCAATGTTGAAAAATCATCTAATTGTACAAGGAAAAATAAGACAAAGTGCAAAACTGTCTCAACGGCAAGGATTTCTAAAATACTCGAGAGCAATTCCAACCAATCTCTGGAAACTTTGATATATCAAAGAAACAAGAGAAGATTCATGAATCATACTTCATTAGATCAAGAACACTTTGTTTGTTCTAAATACCATGATGAGAGAAAATCTCATACTAATACCACCTAATCGGTATCAGATTGCAGCCTCACCTTGTGTGCCGATTGTGTGTGTGAGGAAGCAAAAAAAATTAAGGCACTTATATGTAGATTATGGGAATAAAAATCTAAAATTGAAAATATTTTTTTAAAAAAATTCATATTTATAGGAATATTATATTTTCGTTAGTATGAAAAATATCTTTCAAGATTTATAAAGGATTCTTCTCATCCTCTGGTCATTCCTTGCCTGAACTATGAGTCAGGATCCGATGTCTTCTCTTGCAAAGGTGCTTGATCTAAAATAGTTCTTTAAGAATAAGTCCTTACCATCTCTTGATTCTAAGAAAACAAAGAGAAATATCAAAAGAGAGATTGGCTTAGCAAGAAAGAAAGAGTGAATATACTTAAGAAACATCAGTGTATTGAGATGTTGACACAATATTGTGTTCAATCTAAGACATAATTACATGTCCTTGCAGATTCCTTCACTAAAACTTCACAACTTCAAGAAATTCTGGTCAAGCAACAAGGTTATCTTCTTGAAGAAATTCACAAGCTCAAGATTGAGAGTAATAACCTACCTTATTCTAGTACTGATATGAAGAATTAAGTTGCTTATGGAATAAAAATAAGATTACATTATTATTTAAATAAAATAGACATCAATGTGTTGATTAATTTCGATATTTTGTATAAGGTCTATTTTGAGTAAAACTGAAAAAGCGGGGGTCTAACACCACCACCCAATATTTCGTTTGACAATCTGAATAGACAAAATCCAATATACTTTCAAGAGAATCAACTAGACAGTTAGATTCAATCTATAAAAAGTATATCAAAGAGTTTTATATCTCTATCTCTTGATTCAATCCGCAGTCAGTGATGGTTTTTCAAATAGTGATTGTAGTTGAAGTGGTAAAACGGATTCGTATCAGACTTGTGAAGAAAACAGTTTTTAGATTTAAATTTAAACAGGCAAATAAAAAGAGTTGTTCAAAGTTATAGAGAAAAACACCAAGACTAGGATTCCACCAATGACCATTTTAATAGTAAACTCTAAATAGTTCTTATGCAATTTTATCTTTAAAATCAATTCTAATATTTGCCTCAAATAAGTTTTTGAAGTAATAATTGTAATTAAAAAGTATAAAACATCAAAAGTTACTAAAACCCAGCATGCTTCATCAAGTCAATTCACAATTACTCAATAAAAACTATTAATTCAATTTTAATTCATGCAAATAATCAAATAATAATATTGCAAATAAATGTAAAAATTAGAATTATACCAATAAATTTTGTGCCAATGGCTTCCTCCATCGTCTCAGCTAATGGGTTTAGCTCCTCATCCCAAAAACACACTCACAAGATAAATTCATGGCTAAAATAGGTGTTTTTATTGATGATTATATGATGAAATAGGAATTAGCAACGCTGTAGAAGTGTTACAGCGTCACTGTTACAAATGGTGTAAGTGCTGAGAAGAAACGATAGAACTAAAGTGCTGTAAATAGCGACACAGGGTGTAAGCTGCTGGAAAGAACGATACAAGCCGTGTGCTGTAAACAGCGACAGCGTGTTCTGGTTTTAAGACTGATGAAGAACGACTGCCTTAGCAGGTCTGTTCTTCCTCTTCTTCTTCCTCCTTGAACAGCAGCAGCAGCAGCAACAATCAATGGTATCTTCCTCGTTTCGGCTCTGAACTCTCTCCTATTTGTCTCTAAACTTTTCTAACCTTTCTTTGATGTAAACCAACACTTATATAGCCCAACAGATCCATAAATCTCGACTAAATCCGAGAGTATTTCTCTTTTTTTCTTCTCGAGCAGTTGAGAGAATAATCTCTTTTCTGTTGCTTTGTACGCGTCCTATGGCAAGTTATTACGCTCCAAAATTCTCTTAAGACTTGAACAAGACTAGGTACATCTTTATCCAGCGTAAAACTCTCCCAAAATTCTTCACAAAATCTTTGAAAATAAACCGAAAGAGTACGTATCCTGTTGAACTTTGATTCACTTCTCCCGGCCATTCTAGCCCAATTAAGCCCATGAAATCATCCATACTAGAATTGTATATCCATATCACGTCCAGCCCATGAGAATCAGTGATTGAATCTCATTAAAACTCGTCCGAAAATCCAACCCTAAATCTGTCTGGTGAAAGAAAATTTTCCCGCCAAAATTTTCTTTTGAATTTGAGAAGTTGACCTCCCCTTATATGTGGCTGGTCTCCCTTTAGCAGATGCCTGGAAATGGGTCACCCCTTAGTAATTAGGTTACCCCTTATCCAAAATCAAGGGTCCGTATAACATGTGTCCTCTGGGGCATTTTCCGCACTTTTTTCGGGGTTCCTCCGGGGTATTTCTGGGGTACTTCCGGTACACTTCTGGGGCGCTTCCGGTACTCTATCAACGGAGGTCCAAACGCCGCATTTTCAGCCAATTTCGCCGCAAAACTTTATTCTTCTAAAAACACCTACAAATAAATAAAATATCCAAATAAGTACAATATCGAGCACTAACAATATATATAATTGAGATAAATTAGACACATAAATGCGTCTATCAGTCAGCAAATAGGGATTTGCGAGCCTGATTGAATATAAGAGGATTAGCTTGAACGGTGCCAAAGACCAATGTTCAAGTGTCAATCAATTCACTCAACAACCCTAAGGCCAGATACAAGAACTGATTGATCTTAACGTACAACCTGTGATATTTCTATCATATAAATAAAATATAATGCGTAAAAGAAATAACACAGACACTAGAATTCCGTTAACGAGGAAACCGCAAATGCAGAAAAACCCCGGGACCTAGTCATGAATAAACACACACTGATAATAAGCTGTTACACCAATTTCATACTACCTATTCGGACTAGATGTAATACCTTCTTTAGCACTTGTAGAACTCCTAACAGAATACCGATTCTCTTTAGAAATTCTTCACACAAATCTTCTAGCAGAATCCAAGGTTCTCTTTAGAAGATACACCACCACGATTGATACGATTCGATATTTTGTTTGCACAAAACACCGGTTTGATTTCCCTTTATATGTAAATCAAGGTTTTGGAAATCTTGTGTTTATTTTGATAAAAACAATTACTAGATAAAAGTAATATCAAAACAAACTTGTAGATTAGGGTTTTAACTTACAATCAGTATGCGTACACACAAGGAGTCTGTGAACCTGATTTCCGTAAGTAAACTTGGGTGATTCCAAAGATCAATTTCCAAGTTAAGAAAATCCTAATAAATCTACAACAAGAACAACTAGAATAAATCTAGAGATATCTTGTTTAAAAACTTCTCAAGGATTTTTACGAGATGCCTCAAAAGAAGTTTTTCTTTCTAGTCTCCGATTTCGACTAACAAGTGTTGGTATACGATCGAAAACTGAAATCTATCAAAACCTAGGGTTTATGATCAACAACTCTTGAATGGTTTTATATCAGAAGAGAAAACCTTAGAATAGACAAGAGGTGAAAAACCTAGATTACAAGTTGTATGATCAATCACGAAGATTAAATCCAACTTGGCTTTGTGATCCCTAATACAAAGACTTTTATCTCACTCTCGTTCACGAAGAACGGAAGACGTGGAAAACAACCTGCAGAGCTTACGCCAATTTTCCAAAGGGATGATAAACGTGTAAACTCGCGAACTCCTTATTTATAATGAACAATATCTTGGAAGCTAAGCAAAGCTATTTTCCTTTTTCAAGACTCTCCTAAATAAGGGAGTCTTTCCTAAGTTAAAACTCTTGCCAAAATAATTAAATAAATAATTAATTTAGCAAATTGTATTTTTGTGAATAAATCACAACTTAAATTAGGAAGGAATCACAAACACTTTAATATGGCAATCAAAAATGTTTGGACCAATAGCCATCTTGCCTAGATAAGGAAACATCACCAATTTGACCAAAAATGCCTTTTAGTCACGTAATTGGGCCTAAGTCCGTGAACTGTTGCAAACAACCCATGGATTGTTTCCTACTAACGAACTGTAACAATCACAACAACACTTATAATTGTTACTTTAATAAATCACTCATAACTTCATCGTTAAAACTCGGAATTGAGTGATTCTTGGCTCGTTGGATTCATAAGCTCATTCACTATAACATGAGATTCTTTATAAGGATAAAGGTTATTGTCTCCAAGGTAATGAATCAAATAACCTCAAGTATATATACATAAATGTACATTTACCGTCATTGGAATTGTTCCATAGAGTGAGCATATATCTTGATAGATTAGAAAGGTAGAATTGAACAAGAATCCAAATGAAATCAATCAAATACCTTTGTTGATGAAGTACTTGTTGATGTCTTCTTGTAGTCTTCAATCTTCATCCCTTATGGATAGATTCGATTCAACTTCTCAGACCTAATCTAGTCTGAAACTATCTTTAGTATGCTAAATCAAGAATGCATTTTGGCAACTAAAATTGACAACTAACTTGACATACCAACGCTAGTGGGTTTAATCTCCCCCTTTGTCAATTTTAGTGAGAAAACCATTTTACATATGGCTTGTATTTGTTAAAATCAAAAACGACCATCTTGATTTCCTTGGTTCTTCAACTTTGCATGTGTTCATCATGTACTTGTTGAAGATCCAACATAGTATTTTTACACATCATCAAAGTTTCATTGTATCACAACTTTGACAATAATACTACAGTGATATGTATCACTCCCCCTTAGTCAATACTCCATCTCACATGGAAACCACTCCCCCTTACATAATGATCCGAAAACCATATGTATTTGTAGTGTGAACTACATATTAATTCTCCCCATTTTTGTCAATAAAATTGGCAAAGGTACAAGAACGGGGTCATAATGAAATTTTCGAAAGAGACGTTTCATAGACTAAAAGAAAAAATACATACCATCTAATTTAGATGCAATCATATAACCGAAGCTAATAGCATTCATCAAGGAGTTTAAAGATACAAGATAACCCCTCTAAAATTCCACAGCCGCACACCCCTCAAGATATGACCATTAAGCACAAGTTCAAAAGAACTCTCCCCCATAAGATGGCATTCCCGAAAGAACAACAAGAGTGACCTTACTCCATAGATAAGGATTTATATATTGGATTTTAGAAAACCCACAAGGAGATACGAACTAAGAACCAATCATTGAAAGTCTCTCATGAGATCAAGTTACTGAACAAAAGAACTATCTCATGGTAATAATAAACAATATGTAATCATGAAGATCAAATATTGTGATCATCTTTTCTAAGATACAAACTTGTATGAACAAGAATTGATATGCTTAGAAGGAAGAATAATCATTTCCATAAGGATTTACACCAAGAATGGTTACCATAAGATTATGAAAAAGATTCTTTGACAATAAAAACCAACATCCATGGCTTTGATAATTGCTTCTAACCTGTTGTATTTAAGAATTTCAATCACAAATCAAGTTAAGTAATTAAGACTCATACATGTGGTATCTAACCATATTCTTCTTCACCATAACTAGTTCAATTTACTTCAATACAAACTAGTTAGAGAGTTGTTCAATTGCTATGAGATCTTATGTAATTACACAAGACACAATTGAAACAAAGATGATTCGATTCGATTGAATCGGCTCATGAACTTTATAGCCACGGTTTTCATACTGCATTCCTTAGTAAATTAAGTTTCATGTTAAGAGCACATATTTAGATTATAACCCACTCAAGTTCACAAACAAGTTCGCGGACTTAAGGCAACTGGCAGAGTTTCCAAACTCAGCAGAAAATCTCGGCAAAGAGACTTCCGCAAGTTCGCGGACTTGTACTATATGAACGAATTTGGAATCCCAGCAGAAATTCTCGGAACAAGAACTTCCGTCAGTTGGCGAACTTGGCAAAGCCAATTCCTCCGGTTTCTCTCAATCAACAAAGTTCGCAAACTTTGTATTAAGGAATATGACTTATGCACATATGTGTTACCACACAATGCTTATATCCATCATTGGTTATATTGACCTAAACTCTCATTCCAACTATTGAAACATTCTTAGAGGACGTTATATAGTTGTTACACTATTTCTCGTCAAAGCGATTTTCAAAGTGATTGAAACATTATGACTTTCGTCATTAGGTGAAGATAAACCTGATCAAAGAGAAACGCTTTACAAACACATGTTTCGAGGAATATATAAGCGAGTTAAATTCAGCTCGAAACAATAAATTGTTCCACATATTCAGAAATTTCCCAACTTAATATGTGCGCCCAAATTCTTTTGCAATCCTCACCGCATTTATTAGGGATTCTTGGCGAGGATGCACTCTCAACACAATCAGCTTGTGTTGAGGTGAGCAAAATCTTGCTCATTACAGGTATTTGAAACAAAATCATGCATGGACTCTAGGAATTTAAAAACTTCCTTGAAACTTTCAATAAATGTTCCATACCTTTTAAAGATGTTATCCTTGTCAAACTCTTGTCTGGGAGATCCTTCTTAATAGTACTCATTGCTTTATTAGTCTTCTTTGGTACCCATTTATGAGCAGCTTTTGGAGAAACGTATTTTTTTTTCTCCCCAATATAATTGTGAAACTTCTTTGGGGGGAATACTGAAAGAACTGATATTATGAGACTCGGTTTTTCTCCAGTTTGGAACATCAAATCTTGTCATCCTAACAGAATCATATCTGGTTTTATCTCGTTTAAGAAATCTGCAATTCCTTTGCAAGTGACCTGGTTTTCCACAATAAAAATAATGTTTAGTATAATGGAAAAAGTTATGTTTAGTATTACCTGAATGTGTATGTGCTTGCTTTGGAGATTGGCAGGATTTCTTCTTTTCGCCATCCGTAGTTGGTAGATATACTTTACTTTTGTCAACCGTGGAAGGTTTTGGTTGAGAAGAATATTTAGCTTTGACAAATTTTACCTCTTTGCAAATACTAGGAGCGTCTATTCCTTCATAGCCCAATACTCGTGTATCGTGATGAATTCTACATGCTCCCAATATCGAGGTTAATTTATCTGAGCTACTATTTCCAGACAAAATCTCTTTTAAGCTCAAGTTTTCTTGTTCCAAACTTTTGACCTTCTCAAGCGCAATAACTAGATCATTCTTGGATGATTCACATTGAATTTTGAGATCTTCTCGCTACGAATCAAATAACAAGTTCATCTCAATGTTTTCCAAGTTATCTAGCTTTGCTTGAAGAGTAATTTCCCGATCTCGACCTTCGAAAATTTCTTCTTTAAGCTTTCGTATTTCGTTGAGATAATCTCTTGCACCACTAGAATCAAGTTGGTCTTGCAAGTCTTTATTCCGACTACGAAGTCTGTCATATTTAAATTTCTCACTGAACATGGTACCATCAGCTTCCGAAAGTTTCCGATGACATTCTTTAAGAAGATTATTAGCAACTGGATCAACATGGAACACTTCTTCGTCAGAATCAGAATCAGTATCCGAAAGAATTTTTCCAGAAGCTAATGCAACCTTGCCTATGAGCTCTTGAGGATTATAATATTCAGGTCCATCATCAAGAGTAGGAAAATCTGCTGGATATGTCGATTGTCTATGGCTCCAACTAGGACATACTGAAGAAAGATGCCCGAAACCACGACAGTTATGGCATTGTACATTATCCTTAGGAGATGTTGTACTCTTAGAAAAACTCTTTTTCCTG
Source organism: Papaver somniferum (assembly GCF_003573695.1). Taxonomy (NCBI): domain Eukaryota; kingdom Viridiplantae; phylum Streptophyta; class Magnoliopsida; order Ranunculales; family Papaveraceae; genus Papaver; species Papaver somniferum. The sequence continues at coordinate 114,573,918 of NC_039364.1, forward strand.
TCTCTCAAGAATTTTCTAAATTGTCGTGGAGTAACATCCTTAGTATCTGGCGAACCAAATTTATCCTTAGAGGATTCAGAATTGTTTGCAGCTTTAAGAGAAATCACTTCTTTTCTTGCGTGTTAATTATCAAAGATCTTTAACTTTCCAACAAGAGTATTTTTGGAGAGTGTAAAAAGATCGTTTGCTTCTTCAATGGCATGTTTCTTAGACTTGTATCTTGATGGTAGAGACCTGAAAATTTTGCACACAATATCTGTCTCCGGAATAGTTCTTACTAACGCAAACGAGGAGTTAACTATTTGAGAAATTCTTTGGTTAAATTCATCAAAGGTTTTATCATCACACATGCGAAGGTTTTCCCAGTCAGAAGCTAGATTTTGAAGCCTTGCTTCTTTCTCTGCGGCATTCCCTTCGAATACGGTTTCTAAGATATCCCAAGCATCTTTAGACTTATTGCACGTAGTCACGTGGTGCTGAAGATCTAGGGTAATGGAATGTATGATGGCATTCAAACCGTCAGAATTTTTTTTGCATCAAGTATCTCGGCAGGACTGTATTCACCAATGTTCTTGGGAATGTTTACATCTCCAACTTCCACAACGGGAGCATCAGAGCCATTAACTATATATACCCATGTTTGAAAATCACGTGCTTGAAGAAAAGCTCGCATAGCAATTTTCCACCATAGGTAGTTTGTGCCATCAAAGGTTGGTGGTACGTTTATAGAGATAGCACCTTTGTCCATATGATCAGATTGCTACAAACACAGACTTATGAGGTCTTAGCGTGTTTGCCTGCTCTGATACCAATTGAAAAAGCGAGGGTCTAACAACACCACCCAATATTTCGTTTGGCAATCTGAATAGACAAACTTCAATATACTTTCAAGAGAATCAAATAGACAGTTAGACTCAATCTATAAAAAATATATCAAAGAGTTTTATATCTCTATCTCTTGATTCGATCCGCAATCAGCAAATAGGGATTTGCGAGCCCGATTGAATATAAGAGGATTAACTTGAACGGTACCAAAGACCAATGTTCAAGTGTCAATAAATTCACTCAACAACCTTAAGGCCAGATACAAAAACTGATTGATCTTAACGTACAACATGTGATATTTCTATTATATAAATAAAATATTATGCGGAAAAGAAATAACACAGACACCAGAACTTTGTTAACGAGGAAACCGCAAATGCAGAAAAATCCCGGGACCTAGTCCAGAATAAACACACACTGATAATAAGTTGTTACACCAATTTCCTACTACCTATTCGGACTATATGTAATACCTTCTTCAGCACTTTTAAAACTCTTAGCAGAATACCGATTGTCTTTAGAAATTCTTTACACAAATTTTCTAGCAGAACCCAAGGTTCTCTTTAGAAGATACACCACCACGATTGATACGATTTGATATTTTGTTTGCACAAAACACCGGTTTGATTTCCCTTTAGATGTAAATCAAGGTTTTGGAAATCTTGTGTTTATTTTGATAAAAACAATTACTAGGTAAAAGTAATATCAAAACAAACTTGTAGATTAGGGTTTTAACTTACAATCAGTATGCATACACACAAGTAGTCTGTGAACCTGATTTCCGTAAGTAAACTTGGGTGATTCCAAAGATCAATTTCAAAGTAAAGAAAACCCTAATAAATCTACAACAAGAACAACTAGAATAAATATAGAGATATCTTTTTTAAAAACTTCTCAAGGATTTTTACGAGATGCCTCAAAAGAAGTTTTTCTTTCTAGTCTCCTATTTCGACTAACAAGTGTTGGTATACGATCGAAAACTGAAATCTATCAAAACCTAGGGTTTATGATCAACAACTCTTGAATGGTTTTATATCAGAAGAGAAAACCTTAGAATAGGCAAGAGGTGAAAAACCTAGATTACAAGTTGTATGATCAATCACGGAGATTAAATCCAACTTGGCTTTGTGATCCCTAATACAAAGACTTTTATCTCACTCTCGTTCACGAAGAACGGAAGACGTGGAAAACAACCTGCAGAGCTTACGCCAATTTTCCAAAGGGATGAGAAACGTGTAAACTCACGAACTCCTTATTTATAATGAACAATAGCTTGGAAGCTAAGCAAAGATATTTTACTTTTTCAAGACTCTCCTAAATAAGGGAGTCTTTCCTAAGTCAAAACTCTTGCCAAAATAATTAAATAAATATTTAATTTAGCAAATTGTATTTTTGTGAATAAATCACAACTTAAATTAGGAAGGAATCACAAACACTTTAGTATGGCAATCAAAAATGTTTGGACCAATAGCCATCTTGACTAGATAAGGAAACATCACCAATTTGACCAAAAATGCCTTTTAGTCACGTAATTGGGACCAAGTCCGTGAACTGTTGCAAACAGCCGATGGATTGTTTCCTACTAACGAACTGTAACAATCACAGCAACACTTATAATTGTTACTTTAATAAATCACTCATAACTTCATCGTTAAAACTCGGAATTGAGTGATTCTTGGCTCGTTGGATTTATAAGCTCATTCACTATAAAATGAGATTCTTTATAAGGATAAAGGTTATTGTCTCCAAGGTCATGAATCAAATAACCTCAAGTATATATACATAAACGTACATTTACCGTCATTGGAATTGTTCCATAGAGTGAGCATATATATTGATAGATTAGAAAGGTAGAATTGAACAAGAATACAAATGAAATCAATCACATACCTTTGTTGATGAAGTACTTGTTGATGTCTTGTTGTAGTCTTCAATCTTCAATCTTCATCCTTTAAGGATAACTTCGATTCAACTTCTTAGACCTAATCTAGTCCGAAACTATCTTTAGTATGCTAAATCAAGAATGCATTTTGGCAACTAAAATTGACAACTAACTTGACATAACAACGCTAGTGGGTTCAACCGAGCAGTGCTCTAACAAAAACTATCAATATTATTATGAATGAATAAAATTATTATTTTACAATTTGTGTTTCATTCTTTGATAGTTTCCGATTACATAGCCTGTGTATGAATGTTTATAATTTTGCTATGTGATTTCGGATTTATGATATGTCTGATTTTAATTTCATTAAAATTAACGATCTCAAATGGTGTAGCCCTTATGATTTGTGTGGATTTTTGATTTAGCGGGATTAAGTTCTAGCAAATGTTGGTAGGCTTTATCAAAGGATTATAAGGTGTTCCGATTGAAACTCATATGTGAAAAGTCATAATATGTTGATAATCAATTTGTGTTTACATAAGTTTTGTTTAGCATAACATATGTGTTTCGGGTTTCAACTTTTGCTATTGGCACGCATTAGTTAAAACCGATTCAACCTTTCGCTGGTAAGGTTGCTTTTGTTGTTGTTCTTTTGTTCTTGCGAGAGGATGACAACTGTTAGAGCACTGCTCGGTCGAACTCGCAAGCGTTGCTATCTCAAGCTTGTTTGTCAAGTTTAGTTGATCAAAACTATATACCTGATTTCTAGTCTACTTATAGCTATGTCTCGGACTAGGATAGAAGTGTGTAGTTGAGATTTAGACTTCACGAAGTTCACCAATTGAAGAAGAAGATCTACTGAAGAGCTTGGAGGAACTTCACCAACAAAAGGTATGTGGAGATTAAAACTTATCTATCACTCAGAAGTCTATTCTATTATATATTCTAAAGAGACTAAGTCGTATAACAATATAGACTTTTACATTATACACAACTAAAATTTAGAGCCGAGTTTATCTCGTTTATATATTTCTCGAAATACGTGTTGGAAGCTTTTAGCTTTAGCTTAAACTTCATCATCTACTTGAAAAGTTTAGTTGGAGATAATTTATTTGTTGGAAACTAAATATTAAGTCAAGATGGTCATGTGAAAATTACCTTGAACATCTTACATGATTTGTGTGAGACAATCATTTGATGTTAACTTGGGAAGTTTTGTATTGATCGATTAATCACTTGAAAATTACTTGAAGATAGAGGTATATGTAATATTACCATTGTGGTCTTCTAAGGATGTTTCAATGATTAAATGAGAGTTTGGAACTACTACCAATGTATGGATATAACACAGGTTGTATACTTTGTATGCTAACTGTAAAGCTCTAGTTCAGGTCGGGAACTCTTGTTTGCGAACTATGTTTGGGAACGGATTTACATATGAAAAGGTCTGAAACTGTAGTTCGCGTACTCTGTTTGCGAACGGCTAGACAAGGCTAAGTCCGGAACTGTGGTTCGCATACTCTGTTTGCGAACGACACGACAAGGCCAAAGTACGGAACTGTGGTTCGCGTACTCTGTTTGCGAACACAGTGGTAAAGTTCTAAAATCAGTAAGTATGACTTTTCATACTCATGAACTCAGGTTTGTTTGGGAACTCAGTTTGCGAACTAAATTCCCTGGAACTTTAATGAAATAAGGTATGCGAACTTGTTTTGCAAACCGTGGCATTATGTTCATGAATTGGTTCTTGTATAAGTACTTCGTACCTTACAAACTGAACCTAATATGTTTCAAATGGTTCATATATATTTCTATGAGATGATAAACATTTGAACAACTCTCTTGAAAACAATTTGATTATTTGATTATTTATCATGACTGATTGATCATCATATTTGATCAAGAAGTGTTAGATGAATGTGGCTAAACTATAAGTGTTCATGTGGCTAACTTCAGTTAACTGTTATTGAGCCAACATGTTATACCCATTTAGGTACGGTTCACCCATATCAAATATAGGTATATTTCATTTGTGTGTATCAAGCTAATACCATCTAGTAGTGGAGATTGACTGCTTACTTTCTAAGCAGACTTAGCTTGAATCTTAAATCGGGAGTTCATCTAACGGTGAATATCAATTGCTTTGTTACTAAGCTATCTTAGCTTTGATTCAAAGCAACCCTGATTTGAAATACTATATAAGGGAGAAATCTAGCATCTGGGAAACCTAATCCCAACACGCTCGTGTGTCCTATTTGCAAACTAGAGTCGATTCTAATTTAACCTAGGTTTTCCAAAACCATTATTGGGTTAACAACTTGAAGACTTCATTTGGGATTCGTGAAGCCAGTTCCAACTATTTTCTCTGTAGTTGCACATTCTGATCTTACTTTTTATATCGTATTGAGTTTTATCTTCTCTAAGATTTACTAGAGATTTATCTCCGATAGGTAAGATATAAAAAGTATTCACAACAGTTCTTCGTCTCAGATTCTTGTGATTCCGCAACAACTTCTTCTGTTTATCAGTTAGGTTATTGTGAGATGACTAATATTTCTACTCTTCTCTTCGGGATTACCGGATTATTAGTTGAGTTTCCATAATAGACTTATCTGTGGGAGACAAATTTATTTATAAGTCTTCGACTTTGGTTCGTAGAAACTCTTAGTTGTGGGTGAGATCAGCTAAGGGAATCAAGTGCGCAGAGTCCTGCCGGGATTCAAGAGGCGCAAGGAACGCGACTGTACCTTAATCGGTGTGAGACTTGGTTAGGGCTCAACTACATTCCAGTCCGAAGTTAACTTGTAGTAGTCTAGAGTCTGTAGCGGCTTAATACAGTGTGGTGTTCAAATCTGGACTAGGTCCCGGGGTTTTTATGCATTTGCGGTTTCCTCGTTAACAAAATTTCTGGTGTCTGTGTTATTACTTTTTTGCGTTATATTTTTTTACATAATTGAAATATCACATGTTATGCGTTGTTCAATCACCGTTGATAAATCCAACCTTGTTTGTTGGATGAGACTTGATTGATACTCGAATATTGGTCTTTAGTACCATCTGAGTTATTCTCATATCAATCAGTCTCATGGATTTCTATCTAGTTTATTTACTGATTGTATTGAGAAAGAGATAAATCTCTTTGATATATTTCTTGATTGATTCTCGCTTTTAAGTTGGTGCTCTCGGAATTATATTGGAGTTGAGTCCATACATATTGCCGAACGAAATATTGGGTGTGGTTGTTGTACCCCCCTGTTTTCAATTGGTATCAGAGCATGCAAACACGCTATGACCTCATAAGTATGTGTTTGTATCAATCTGAATCTATGGACAGAAGCGCTATCTCTGACAAACGCATCACCAGGAATAAAAGTTCTGTTTCTATGGAATCTATTAAAAGAGAAAGACTTGTCTGTCTCACATATAGATGAACATCTTGTTCCCATGAAACATGCAAATATTGATAAGTGTTATCCTTTTTATCTTACTGATGAGTCTGACTCTGAAGTAGAAAGGGAAGCAGCCAAAGTAAGTGCAGCAATTCTAAGACAAGCTAGAATTCAGTCCACTGAAGTCATTAGGCTGAAACACAAAGTCAATATGCTTATTGGTATGGTTAACAATCGTGACTCTCAATTAAAGATTCTACGTGAAGAAAAAGCCGAAGTAAGCTTGTTAAGAAATTTACTCGAGGCCAGACTTGAGGAGAATGCTTTAGAAATTAAATGTCTATTGAGTAAACCCTTTATTCAATGCAAGGTTTGTTCTGATGAGTCCAATATACCTATTGCCTCTGACAAAACTGAGATGTTAGAAAACGTGACCACTTCTAATCATGTTTCTCTAATGAAACCAGTTTCAGAAGCTAAAATCCAATCCCTTCCGATTACTAAATATGTGCTTACTACTTCCTCTAATCAAGGAATTACTGATAGGTGTCTTAAACACCTTGATTTATTATCTATTGTTTATGCTTTCTTTGCTATTTTTCTTGTGAATTTTGTATTTTATGTTCATTTTGAGTTTTATAGGTGATTTGGAGTCATGGGGCGCAAAAGAAAAGAAAAATATGCTCAATTCATTACTTAGAGACATTGAATATCGAGGGACTTCAAGCATAGAAGAACACAAGTCTCAAATGTGTCAAAACAGAGGTTATTGGAGCACCAGAACTTATTGCTCGGGGCAACCAGCTGATTCTGAATGGAGATCGCTAAAGACATACGTGAAGATATTAAGGGCCACCTGCTTCTACTTTACTGCCTAAAAACTACAGCACTAGGTCGAGATTTATTCATTTCCAGTCCCAGATGATTTTCAGCTCCACCAACTCTGCCTTCTCACTGAACCAAGGAACAACTGCCGGTTAAGACTTGGCCTGATGGGTATTGTATACCATCGGGGAAAGAGAGAATTTTGAAGTCTAGATGGGAAAAGCATCAGTGGTTCGAAGTGTTGGACTGCTAGAACCGAGAGAAGTCAGGGAAGAAGAAGGTGCTGATACCGTGAGCTCTATGAACTGTGTAGGAGAATCAAATGGGAAGTTTCATGTTTTAGACTGTTGTATTACTACAAAAAATTAACAAACAGAAGGATAGAATTGGTGATAAACACCTCCTAAATCAATTGATTCAGGCCAAATCTGTGCAAATATGCGCAACCAACAATGGTTTCATTTCATAAACTGGATAAGATTTTCATTACACAGACATTTGAGTATATAAAGCTAGGTCTCTCTCTCAATATCTGACGGTCACTCACAATCCACGTGGGCTAATCTAAACCAACCATTACCCCTAAATGAATATTATTAAAGACAGACACTAATATTATATGGGCACTCCTAAACAACTACTAATAGCACACATCCGGGTAGCCCCTACATTCTATACTACGACATTCCACTCCCCTTGAAAAAATCCTTGTCCTCAAGGATGAAGAATGCAATAGGAAGGTTGTGTTGTAGCTGGGCAGGTGCAAGTTCAGTTGGGATTGCAGTAGCGCATTATCCTTCGAACATAGTAAGAAATGTGGCCTGGAACTAACTTCAAAAATAGCTCATGATCAAGGTTTGATCTGCCCTTCTTGTATGCAGTTCCCCAGGGTTAACATATGTTTTATCATCATTACTACCAGCTGGATAGATGAGAAACAATATGAAAATGACTCCAACAATCATGGGCCTTGGTGTCGAACCACTGAACATTGCAATTTGGTTGTGACTATCCACGAATAACTCCTAGAGCTGGGAAGTCGGTTGCTCAATGGGTGATGCAAGTATTGTTGCAAATATAGAAACTGATATCCAAATTTCTTCAGTAGACCCCAGATTAGTATGCTTGCACACTTTGTTGTGATGAAAAATTACCCATCTGACAACAAAGTTGGCTGCTTGTAAGTATCTGTTAGTTGCAGCTTCTCCTTCTTTGCCATTATCGTCGAAGTCAAACTTATGATGCTCAAACACTGCAGTGTTAACTTTATTAGCCATTACCCCTTTATCAAACTCCAACTGTATATAATCCCTCACTGGTGGAAACTCCAGATACCACAGTTGGTAGCAGTAGAAACACTCGTGTTCAGCATGACACAAAAAGAGATAAACAATCACAACATAGTTTGGATATACTCTGTGAACTGTTGTGAGGATTTTGAGAGCTCTATAGATAACAGATGCACGGAATAGATAGTGCGGAAAGAAACCCATGTTGAAGAACTTGAAACAACTCTTAAGGAACGATAAAAGCATCATAAGTTGGTACTGGAATCTGAATTTAAATCGTAAGTACGCTACCCTTACCAACTCGTGGAGAACATTAATTGCCATTAGCAAGGACTGAATGCCAAGTATTTGTTCCATATTCGACCCATGTGAAATCACAGTGATCCAGAATGGGATTTCCATAATCTTTATAGGAGATTATGTCGTGTCATGAATCTTCCATGGTGAGTACACAAAAGCATTCACCTGTCTATAACCTGAAGGAAAATTCCAGACACCACAAGATGTATACATATAACTCCAACCTGAGTGCCAAACTATAATCATAACTCTTTCCTGTAGCAGAAACTTCCAGAATTCGCAAAATGTAAACAATTGTGGACGTTGAAAATGAATAATTCGCCAAAAATACCACTGAGTTGGAACAACTATAGGAACTGAGATATTAAGCACCAGAAGATATGTAAACTCCTTCAAGTTAATCAGCAACCCAACTTCATTAGCCTTTCTAAAATTCAGTATCATTTCCAAGTGTCCTGATTCATTACTGAGCCCTAATAATTGACGACGGCATGCTAGAATATATATGAAAGGGAAAGAAACAGTCTGAGGATGATACATAATTGCATTAGTACCTGGTTGTCGAATAAGAGCTTGAATAGTGTTGTAGGACTCTTGTGAAGTACTATGTAAACCCAATTCAATATGCAAGAGAGTATCACCATTATCATAATTCCATCTCCACACTATACGCCCAACCAAGTCAGCAAACAGTTTCTGTGGCAGAAACTGACCAGTATTAACACACTTGGTTGTAAGCCCAAATTGAATGTTAACATATAGAGCAAGTGCCTTAGCAGCCTTGCAGAACACATGGCGATCAGGTCCAGTTGCAATAGCGAAGTGCCAACTTGTTAATATCGTGAGAATGGCTTCAAGTTCATGATGGATCTTAGCCTTGCAGGACAAAGTGCTCTTATAAGTCCAGTTTTTTCCAATGCGCAAAACTGATAAATGTACAACCGCATAAATACTTTTCTCACTCCAAAAACCAGTTGAAAATAACTTGAATTTCCATTTCAAGTACTCTATCCACACCAATATATTTACAATATGAAGTACCATGAGCAAGACCTGAGTGCTCAACCTTCTTACATAATTGGCGATACCTGTAGAATCTTCCCCTACATGATATACTAAACCCCACTCATAATTGTAGCAGAGAAGGAAATATTGACCGGAACCAAATCTGTTTAAAACAATCATTTGGTTGCGACAGTAAGTAGGTGGTTGAGGATTTTCAGCAGTTGGTAAACATTGTGCAACTTACAGTAAAAGAAGTCGTGGTCAGCTTTATGTTCATTTACACCACCACTAGCTTGACTTCCTGCACATGTGGGCTAATCTAAACCAACCATTACCCCTAACTGACGAAATTTCCTTTGTTAAAATCATCTTCCTCGCCAATTTTCAAATCGTCTTCTTCAACAACCAAAAATGAAGGAATCAAATCGAGAGTTGCATCGACATCAGAATCAACTACTTCATCAATAGCAAGAGAGCTTGACTTGGTTACTCCTGATTTTGTAGAAATTTCTTGAGCACCAACAGTCGAAACAAATTCAGTGCAAACCCCTTGATTCACACTCGATCCCTGAGTTGCTCTTGAACTTTCCCGGTGATTTCCTACATCAGCTATGATTTGACTAAGCTCGAGAAATTTTTCACTCAACTGACTACGAAGATCCGGCACAAGTGAATCCAACTTAGATGAGAAAGATGTTGAGAACGTAGCGATTTCTGATCTGAGTAGAGTGATTTCAACTGTGGTTTGGGAAACACCCTCTTGAATGTTTTTGAGACTCATTGGAATTTTTTTTTGAACGGCTCTGATGCCAATTGTTGTATTACTACAACAAATTAACAGACAGAAGGATAGAATTGGTGATAAACACCTACTAAATCAATTGATTCAGGCCAAATCTGTGCAAATATGCGCAGCCAACAATGGTTTCATTTCATAAACTGGATAAGATTTTCATTACACAGACACTTGAGTATATAAAGCTAGGTCTCTCTCTCAATATCTGACGGTCACTCACAATCCACGTGGGCTAATCTAAACCAACCATTACCTCTAACTGAATATTATTAAAGACAGACACTAATATTATATGGGCACTCCTAAACAACTACTAATAGCACACATCCCGGTAGCCCCTACATTCTATACTACGACATAGACCAAAAATGAGCATTATAAGAGCAGTAAGAAGAATGGGTATTCGATTTTGGGGTGTTTGGTTTGGTTTTGAACTCATTTTGCTGCCAAGAAAGGCAGTGAAGAGGAAACAAGCCACTGTCGTTCAATGTGATGATGAATGATTGGAATTCAAGGGCGATTGAGAGTCTCAACAGTTAGGAATGGATGGGTTATGTATGAATTGCAGGGAAGGAAATAAAGTATAGCTTAGAAATCAACAGCGTGTTCATCTTGTTCACCACCAGAGCTGCACATAATATGTTTGAGAAAATTCCGGAATCACCAGTTCTTCAGTGCCAAAACCATACTATCATGTTGCTTCTCTGTCTGTTGTCACGGAGTGCCATGAGTCTGTGGGTTAGTCTGCATGCAAGGCATGTCTGGCAAAGGCAAGAATTTGATATAGAGGCCAATAAACCAACTGAAGTATTGAGCAGCACAACAACACAGTCAGTTAGGCCGTGTTTTGGTGGGTTTTGGTCAAGTTTGGCAGCAGCTAGACCCAAGTTAGAAACAAACAGGAAACAAAATTGTTTGTGTTCGCTAGCCATGGTTCGATGGCAGGTAAGTAAAGCATGTTGGATCAATGGGTTTCTTGTAAAAGTTAAAAGACAGGAGGTCGAAGTCAAGAAGTAAACTGAGTTTGGTCACGAGTTATTAAGGATTGGGTTCAGTTTTGAGCGAGAAGCCAGGGAAAGAGTGAATCATTGCTGTGCAGTTCAGAGATGAAGTTGTTTCCGTTGATTATAGGGAATAAAGAAAGGGAAGTGGAGCTATAAAAGAAAACCTTAAAGCTATAGAATCCTAATATCCCCTCACGACTGCCGCAACCCTAGTTTCAGCGAGCTTTTGCTCGCTGAACTACCACCAGTTTCATTCCATCACCTGTTCCACCTGCACACAACCATCTCCACTACAATAATCCATCGTACCACCTGCACTTCCGCCAACAACACTATATCATCTACATAATACTCAATTTACTGTTGAATACATCACCATCTACATCATCTGCATACCACCACACCACCAGCTCACGTCCATCTCATACAACAGCAACTTGAGGAGTCTGTCGCACCATTACCATCACCAGCACCAACACTTTAGGGTCAGCAGTTCACAAACCATCGCAAGTTACAGCATCAAGCAGGCAACAGTTTTTACTTCGCAGGCACCATTCCATCCACCAACAGCAGCAAGCTTTCGCACCTGTAGTCCATACAACACTACCTCCATCTGTTTGTTGCAGCAATACCATTCCACCATTCCATCTGCTACTTGTTTGGGTTTTCTTAATTGGTTTTGAATTTGTGTTTCGTTGTTTGCCATGAACTCCAGTATCTAATTTGCATTGATTAGGGTTATTTCGAAACTGTTGACTTGTCTTTGATATTTATCATTTTGATCTTTCTTTTGAGTATTGTTTTATTGATTATCTTTTACCGCGTTTATGACCATGGATTGTTTACAGGGTGTTTGAGTGGCCAATCAAATAGCTTGTTTGCAATGCTAATGCTAGATTTTAGAACCGTAACCCGTAATTGTTATGGTAATATAATCAAAAGTATCGAAACATCAACGTTGCAAAGGGATTTTGTGGATTTTGATGTGTATATGAAAACCCTAAGTTAACATGTCGAACTTACGAACATGTGGTTAGGATAAATCCGACTCATAGAACATACCGGTTAATTAAGTTACACTATAGAGCTTATTGAAAGTGTCTTGATTGACAAGACATGAGTAGAGAACTTATTCTACGAAGTGACTTTGGATTTTAATGGACTTCTTAAACCTATAACTTGTCTAGGATTGTTAGTAAACGTATTTTGAAGAAGATTCATGTTCACTAGTGGAGAAGACCCCTAATCATTCTCATCCTCATTGTTTGCATTAATATTTGTTTCTTAGTTTTTGCATTATTCATATTTTCAGAAATTAAATCGACAACTTTAGCTCAACTCTCCCTTATGAACGAACCTGCTTATCATTGTGCTATTTATTAGTGTAAGAAAAGTAAGGAATACATTTTTTGTGAGTTCGACACCTCATCAACTACTGTATCTCACGGAAGGAAGAATACTTCTAACGATTATGTTAAACCTACTCGCTCTATGAAAATACGAGGGTACCCAAATACACCACAATATTTAAATTATCCACCTATAAGTCCTCTTACCGAAAGTGATTGTCTATGAAAAGGTCGAGACAATGCGACAAATCGGTATTCACACTTTGTGTGATCGTCTATGGATACGAGATCGAGACAATACAACAATCAAAGTGTGATTACTTGATAATAGGTTCGGACTTGACCAAACTCTATAGGATCACTATCAAGTAATACGGAGTTAACGTTTGTGTATTTTATTTTTAATTATGATAAACAATTATAATTGCGGAAATAGAAAAGTAAAAGACACACCAAGATTTTGTTAACGAGAAAATCGCAAATACAGAAAAAACCCGGGACCAAGTCCAGAATTGAATACTCTTAGAATTAAGCCGTTATACAAAATCTAAACCAAAACTTCGTATAATTGAGACCGAGCCACTGAACCTAGTTCACTTAGTTTCTTCAGTAAACCTGCGCTTCCGACATTCAATAAGTGCATGCACTGGAACAATTCCTTTGGATCGTATTAGAAATAGTAGAGAAACAACAAATCTATTTGGTAGCAACTCTATTGATTCTTTCCAGATAAAGATATCTCAAGTCATATGCAAAGGCTCTTCCGTTTAAACTAATAAACTCCTTTGCCTGGTTAGATCAATATATCCAACAACTAGCGAAGTAGCAGAGTTTAGATTTGCAATCAATCAATATAGAACCCAACAAGGAACTATAAAGTGATGTCGATCTCACCCAACTTATCAATCGAATAAATCCAATTCTAGTTGGATCCCAGCCGATCAAGGTTTGTGCTACACAAAGGTATGAGAAACCAATAAGAAATCTTCTTCGTCTTCAAATCTTATTTAATCTTCAATTAAACCTGCACAACACCACTTGAATCTCTTGTGATCAATCACGCACAGAACGGAGTCTGTTAAAAATGGATTATCACAAGATGTCTTTAGATCTACAAACAGTTCTAAAGATACCGTTGACACTTCGATCTAGTTTGAGTGAATCTTATATCAGAAGAGAAGATTCTCAAGAATAAACAAACTAGGTGAAATCAAAGTTCAACAACCGTTGGTCAATCAAATCAATCGGAAACTAATAAACTGCAATTATCTAGTTTCCCACTGTTTTAGGGTAAAAACTGATTCTGCTGTTTTCGGTAAATTTGGGTGTGTTGATGAGAAACGAATTCAAACCCTAAACAAATGTACTGCACAGGAGTATTTTTAGATTCGAGAGATCAATCCGTAAGACTCTGGACTAAACCAAGAAATGGATGTTCCAGATTCAATTCGGTGACAAAGTGAAGGAGAAGGGTTGATCTTAGGGAGGGAAGCGAAGAAGGTGTTTGAGATCAGAATGTTGAATTATGAAGGTGCGGTTGTTTTATGACTTGTATCAGAATATGGTTTCTGTATACTTGTGTTGATAACCCCCCTTTTTTTGAAAATAGGTTGAAAACCCATTTATACAAATTGACCGCATCCTTGATCTCGTAGGAAGTGGAGGAAGATAAGTAGTGGAGAAGTGGGGTTGTGTAAAAAGTGGTGACTATCACGTTTCCATTATGTGGGAAGACTGGTCACCCTTTTACTCACTACTTCCTCATTGTTATTAACCGTCCGTCCTTTCCTGACACTTTCTCGTAATGGGCGCGTTGCACGCCGTAAACCACCAGACCAATACCCCAGTAAGCATCCCCCAGTTTGTGACATGTTTGATGTCTCGAGTAAATTGGTAAGTCATGAAACTTGCCGCTACAAGCAGCACATAGTGCTTTTAAGTCAAATAACAAAATTATTTGTGGAATCAATATTTATAAAACATCGTTTATAATCGATGCACAAGAAGCATCGCTTTTAAACTAACTGCTGAAAAACAATCGATGTGCAAGAAGCATCGTTGTTTTAGAGTTCGTCCAAATTAGTCGCGAGTTGAATGTCTTAAAAAGAGCGTGACCGACCACCTTTGGGCGATCGTTTGGGAACCCTTTGAGCAAGCCACAACTTGGTCGATCATTCCCTGTGGAGGAGGGATGGCCGGTGGTTATAACGATCCGACCAGGCTAGCGAAGTTGGATGGATGAGATGATTTGCGGCAGTTGCGTACTGCCGCTGATTGAATTTGGGGTTTAGAAACCGTGTGGCTAACCCTATTTAAGCTAATCGATTCAAGGCACTGGACATTGGTTTGAGCAGGCTGATTAAACAGATACAAAGATGAGCTGCCGGTGATCATGCTGACATCTATTGGGTCGCCTAAAATCAGATCTAAGCCATTCAATTTGGTTGGCGAAGATGGACGGACATGATCGATTTCCGACAGTAGCATGCTGCCACAACGCAAATTAGCGCTTCCAAAATAGCGCGTTCACCCTAGTTTGATCAAGCGATTTGGTGAGCTCTTGGCTTGCCATGAGAAAGTCGATCAACCAAGGATGGATTTGGGTCGTCGGTGAACACACCAGCACCCTTTTGATCATTCGAAGGAAGATCTAGGTCGTCTAACTAGGCTAGCTTATTTGGGAAGATGTGACAAATTTGATTCCGTTATGGTCGGTCTTAGCTCATTCGAGCTCCTTTTTCAACAGCGTGATCACCCATGTTCTGGCTAACGTTCAGGGGTGTTGTGGGTGAACTAAAGGGAATGCGATCGGTCGGGATGCTAGTGGGCCCGCCGGTGGTCATCATGGTGATTGCCTAGTTCCACTGGGAAGAGGATAAGCTTGTTGAATTGTGTGGCTGCGATTGCTCTTTAAGACTGACATGGACAGTCTAGGTTTTCCTTAAGGAATTTAAGCGCGTCAATCGTGCTAACTTTTGATTAAAAAGCGCGTTGACACGAAAAATCTCTTTATCAGAGAGTGGCGCAGCCTGTGTGAGTACTTTCATGCAGATCTCAATACCGACACTTCGGGAGATTCGTGCTACTCTGCTGCGAGTGAACATTAGTTGTCATGTCATGCCAACATTGAGAGTTCAGCTGGGAAACATAGCATAGGAAAATACTAGGCGGACGACGCATTAATGAATAATGCTGGTGGAGTATAAAATTCATAGAACATTTGGGATAGTTGCTATATGCATCATTCTGAGTGAATTATATATATACAAATATATTGAATTGCTCAATACATCTGTGAGAGAAGAGGTTTATGCACTCATTACTTTCAATGGCTTTTGTTCCTTTGCAGGATGACAGCGCATTAAATACAGGGTTCTACGATTTTACCCTTTAACTAAAAACCACATCAACATTAAGTCCCCTGCTTAGCACGTAATAATGATGTTATTGCGGGGTAAGCACCAGATGGTGATAGTTAAAGAAATTTACGAGGGAAGTTTGGCGTACATTACCAGGATAGGGGATGGCTCGGCCCTTGAGCAAGAAACATTTTATTTTAGCGAACATCAGTTGTCCTTAGGTAGATAAGTATCCATTCGATTGTTATCCCGCATATGAATCCTTTATACACGGTAAGTAGAGACTCCTTTTCTTCCTGGGACCTTGCTGATTTGTGGAATATAAAGAGAAGCGTTTGAGTCTTTCTCCCCACGCCGATCATCACAAAATTGCATTCTTGTTCGTTCCAGGTATTGTTCCATATGTCTCATGTAATTTGATTTTTGATTGATTTTTTTTACGTCGATTGTTGATATAATCATGATAACTCTTTGCAGTATATGATGGGAACTGCTGGTGATGATTATTCTTCAACTTTTTTCATAGAAAAGCTTTGAAGTCGAAAAACCCAGGGCTAACACATTCGAGGAGGTGATGGCCAAAATAGATTCTCCGTTTCGCGAAGCTGGTCGTGCTATAAAGGGTATGTCTCTTATGCACTTACGCATCGTTCGAGAGCGTGTTCAAGCTTTTCTGGCTTCAACTAGTATGGAGGAGAAGTGGAGGCATGACGAAGCATCCCAGCCAACGAGTGCTAGAGCTGAAAGATTTGCAGCTTGGATAAAACGACGAAGGGTAGAGCATGAGCAGCTCCTGGGCGGACATGAATTCTTGGATAAACATGAATACCCTATTCACAATGGCGTGATAATCCTTGATTCTGATGTCGATGAGCCCGATCCCAAAGAATATCCTCAAACGGCCGCTGAAACAGTTTCTGAAAAGGGTGTTGGAGCAGTTCTGGATGGGAATGTTGGTTCAGCTTCCAGAGAAGATGCTGAAGTGACCTCAGGAGAGAACGTCGAAACAATTCCCGAAGGGGATGTTGGCTCAACTTCTGAAAGGGAGTTCGAGGCAGCTTTTGGAGAGGATGTGGTAACGGCTTGTGAAGAAGATGTTGAAGCAGCCTCCAACAACGGCTCCGGTGAAGGCGTTGTTGATCCCGCTGTTAATTAGATTTCCCACTTGTTACTTTCTTTTGTAGAATAATATCTTTTCGTAGCTTAGCTTGCAGATTTTTTCGATATTTCAGTTGTTTTTTGTTTATGTGACTGGAGCCAGGGCTTCATCGGATAATAATCTTCCATTCATGTTGCTTTAATAACCTCACGTTTCCAATTGGGTGAATGAAATATCTTGACTGAGAAATCCAAATCTTCGGAAAAAACTCGTAACATCTTGGAATTTTAGTCGCCACATCCTTCGATAAAGTTACAATAGAGCCTCATACTCGTTCCTCGAATGCCACACTAGTGCCTTGACTGCGTAAATGAGTTCTTCTCATTCATCAAGGTGATGGGGCCGATGGGATAGCGACACACATAAGTGATGATGTATTTTCCTTTCATGTGACTGGATACCGCTTCCATGATAATATTTATTATGTGTAAGCCTAATAACAATAGCTTGAAGTAGGGGATGTAATGGTGAAAATTAAGGATTCGGCCACGAACCTGTAACTCCCATTTGGTATTACCCTTGTATATCACATGTGTTGTGCTTCCGTGAACAAGAAATCCAAGAGTCATATTTGTTAGGTGTGGAGGCTCTTTCTCCAATTAATAGCTCGTGTGACGTGATTGAACTAGGGCTGCACATGGGCGGGTATAAGCTAAAACCAACCTCACACCCACAGACTGCGGGTTTTTTTTCATAACCAACCCCGCACCCACAAACAACGGACGGGTTTTGTTACCCGCCCGCTACGGGTTGGGCGGGTATGGGTTTAAACGGGTTTAAACCCGCTTTATATTCAAGTATTTAGAGTAACTTCTATTCTCCTTGATTAAGTGAGAAAAAAAACCAAAAACCCCAAAATATTCATACCTAGGAAGTTCACAGATGAAGATTAAGTGTTGAATCTGTTGATTTTTCGATTATTGTCGATTTCTGGTGAAGATTCGAAGTTGTTGTTGTCGATTTATGGTGAAGATTTCTGGTAATTGTCGTTCGTAGGTGAAGAATAAGAACCGAGGAGGAAGAAGAGGAGAGGCCGAACAGAAAGAAGAGTGTAGAAAGTGAATGAGGGTTATCAGTTATCCTATCTACTAGTATTAGGGTTTCATAATGGACAACTAGGATTAGTTTTATCTAATGGTATATAATCTGCGGGTTTTTTGGGAGGGTATGGGCGGGTATTAGCTTAAACCAACCTCGCACCCGCAGACAGCGGTTTTTTTTCATAACCAACCCCGCACCCACAACGGGCGGGTATGGACTAAAAACCCACAGGTTTAGCGGGTACGGGTGGGTTTGGGTATCGTGGGCGGGTCTTGTGCATCCCTAATTGAACACGTCTGAAGAAGTGGTTGCAATCCAGGAGTACCACGTGCGCTAGCTTGCTGCTTCCTGATTCCGTGAAGGGAGTTTTCAAAATCCGAAGAATTATTGGTGGCGAAACTTCTTTCCTGGATCTAAGCACACGATGATTGAGAGGTTGTTTCTTTGTTGAAGCAGGCTGCACTTCATGACGCTTTCCCAAAACCGTGTACTGGCTGCTTGAAGATTTCCTTTGGTCGCCTTCCCTTCTTTTTCTTATGTATTCCCTTCTTTGGTGTTTTTGAAAGATACGAGGTGCCTCTTTCGTGGTTTTTTTTTGGTTTTGAATCAATGGGTAATGATTTTATGAGGGTTTGGGTTTACTTGAGACTTTGCCTTGAGATGATTCAGGAGTAAGAATTTTAAAAGAAATGATGCTTTGATTAACTGATAAATTGAAACCCTAATTATGAATGCAAGCAGTGCAACCATTTTGGAGGAATTACAATATTTCATCAAAAGGGAAATTGTTAAAGGAAACACTAAAACGAATCTGGGAGGAGAGGACGGCGCGACATCTTAGGTATTGAAGGGTTTGAGCCAGCGGGCATGTATTACTACGCTTTCTAGCTTGTCAGTATTGATAAGCTTGCAGTGACCTCCCAAAATAATTTCCGCCACTAGGTACGACTCGTCTTTCCCTTCTGTGCAATCAGACGAAGCAGGCTGAGCCACAACTCTTACTACCATATCTCCAACTTGTAATGGATTTGGGAGTTACGCCATTACTTTCCCAGATTCCTTATCTTTAATTGTGACAGCTTCTAAACTCTTGATAAAATACTTGAAAGGACCAACATCCCATTCACATCTCCTAGTAATGGCTGGGTTGATAATCAGATCGAGTCCCCAAGTTTTGATGGGAGGAGAAGAGACTGGTTGCAAAAAGGGTTGTTCGATGAGACTTATTTGTACCCGGAATCTGCGAACGAATGCTGACGGGCTCTCTCCAGGAAGTTGTGTCACATTTGCGAGTTGTTGATACGGCAACAAGTAGTCCTCAGGATTGGATGGCTTGTTGGAGATCCTTTCAGGTATAGACACTGTCAAAGGACATACTCTCAGCTTCTCCTTGTTGTCGTGTATCCATGAGCGCCCCAGGACCATATCATAATTCGGGTACTCTTTAACTATATGAAATTTAGCATGTGTTAGAGTATCTCCCACCTTGATTTCAAGATTAATGTACTCGTAAGCATCTCTGGCTTCTCCTTCTGAATTTTTGATTATGGTTGGGTAATGAACAACTTCCTGCTTTGAAATCTTTGCAGCTCTGAGAGTCTTGACAGTGATAATATTGAAATCAGATGCTGCATCAATTAGTGTGCTGTCAAACTCGACATCTTTCAAGTGAGCGGTGGTTAGGAGTCCCTAGTTGCATCTATTAGTCGCGCTTCCCAAGAAAGATTGGGGTTTGGGAACGGCTTCCCTGACTGGAAACATACGCTTGCCTGATACGACACAGTTGATGGCTCCAAACATGTCTTAACGCTGCTCCTTGGAGAAATACAAAATTTTACATAAATGCTCCATCATAGACTACACAGTTTTGTGGACAGAGTGCCTAGAAATCATCAGCTCCTGACAGGAAGAGGGTCTCTGTGAACTCCTTCATTTCCTAATTGAAGTTCTCCCGTATCCACTTTCTCTTTGAAAATGCGCTTCAATTTATTGCAGTCACTGGTTGGGTGGTTGACAAACCTATGGTAACGACAATATTTGGGATTTGCCATCTCTTCTTCGGTTGGCGGACGTCGGAGAGGAGGTAGCTTGATGGCGTCATCTTGAATCCATGCTTCCAGGAGTTCAATAACTTCATCCATTGGAAATGGGAAGTCTGGAGCAGCACCTCAAGTTTCTTGTTGTTGCACATGCGTCTTAGCCGCGGCCTTCCGGGATGGAGTTGTCTGCGTTGGTGCTGAACACTTGGGTTGTTGTTCCGCTGCTAGAGCTTTCCTTTTTCCTCCTTCACCTACTACGCTTACAGAAGGACCGGTGTTATATTGCTTGTTGATTAGGCGCCTTTTCCTCGAGTTTCGCGTGCATCTTCACCCCTGGCCGGTCTGGTTCTTTTAAACAGCGCTGGTACGGTTGTAGCCGACCGCTTAACGGCTTCATGGAGTTCAAAGAACGTCTGGAAACGCAGGTTTTCCAGTAAAGCACGATAGATGGGAACCATACCGTTAATGCATGACTCCACCAACTGTTGTTCGGTCACATTTGGGTCGTGACAATCCGAAGATTGAATTCTGAATCTCTTGACATAATCGTTTGGATGCTCATTGTTTCGCTGAAACATTCTTCCTAAATCTGAGAAAGTGAGTTGCTCAGACACGAAGAAATACTTCTTGTAGAAAGCGGTGACCATCTCATACAAGTTGGATATGTTTTTTGGTGCGATGTTGTTGTACCAGGTATACGCTCTTCCGGTAAGCGACTTTGAAAATTCTTTCACGCGGAGGACATGATTGTATTCATGTTCTCCCAAGGATTCCAAAAAAAGAGAAATTTGTTCGCGAGCGTTACCAGTACCATCATAGAGGGAAAACTGAGGAGAGGAGTATCCTCTTGGGAGAGGAACTCTTTGCACACCAGTAGGATACGGAGGTTGGTGTTGGTGCATGTCCACCGGGTTTTCTTTGCCTCGATTTTGGAGAAGATGCTCCAGATCCTCACGTGTGATGAAATTGGACGGCTGATTCCTTTCTCGTGAGCGTTCAGGGGACACACGAACTTCCTCATCTATGAAGGCACGCCCTGTTGAAGCGCTCACGCCAGGAGTATTAAAAGTATTACTTATTGGCTCCATGGGTTGACGCAGCTCTTATGGTAGTCGCTCCGTTAGCGTCTTGAGGAAAGTGAGTACCTCTTTTTGAGTTGTAGCCATGTCCGTCTGAGCCTTAGCGAGAACTTATTGTCTTTCCATCAAATCAACAATGGTGATAGGGGGTTGGATTCCTATGACTCCTCTAGTCTCTCGTCCCGATGAAGAAATGGTGGCAGCCCTGGTGACGATTGGAGGTGTCATGCTCGAAAAAATATTAGGAGTAGCAGTGGCTCTGGATCTGGTAATAGGAGGTGTCACGCCATAGGGGATGCTTACAGCGTTACTGGTGTTGGTGCTAGAGGATGTAACACCATGCGATGTGTTGACTGTGCTGGCAGGCGTTACATTGGTGTTAACAGCAGGGATATTGGCACCAGGAGTGTTATCAGCGCCCGTAGCATCGGGGTCGGTAACTGACCTAGACCTAAGATCTACCATCTTTAGTTTGAGAAAATTGAAAATGAAATTGAAAATTGATCTTGCAACCGAGAGATTAATCTCCCACTGTGGTCGCCAGTTGTTTTGGGGTAAAAACTGATTCTGCTGTTTTTGGTAAATTTGGGAGTGTTGATGAGAAACGAATTCAAACCCTAAACAAATGTAATGCACAAGAGTACTTTTAGATTCGAAAGATCAATCTGTAAGACTCTAGCCTGAACCAAGAAATGGTTGTTCCAGATTCAATTCGGTCACAAAGTGAAGGAGAAGGGTTGATCTTAGGGAGGGAAGCGAAGAAGGTGTTTGAGATCAGAATGTTGAATTATGAAGATGTGGTTGTTTTATTGACTTATATCAGAATATGGTTTCTGGCGACCTGTGTTGATAACCCTTTTTTTTTGGAAAATAGGTTGATAACCTATTTATACAAGTCATTGAGCGCATCCCTGATCTCGTAGGAAGTGGAGGCAGTTAAGTAGTGGAGAAGTGGGGTTGTGCAAAAGGTGGTGACCATCACGTTTCTATTATGTGGGAAGACTGGTCACCCTTTTACCCACTACTTCCTCATTGTCGTTAACCGTTCGTTCTTTCCTGAAACTTTCTCGTAATGGGCGCGTGGCACGCCGCACGCCATAAACCACCAGACCAATACCCCAGTAAGCATCCCCCAGTTTGTGGCATGTTTGATGTCTCGAGTAAATGGGTCAAGTCGTGAAACTTGCCGCTAAAAGCATCACATAGTGCTTTTAAGTCAAATAACAAAATTATTTGTGGAATCAATATTTATAAAACATCGTTTATAATTGATGCAAATGAAGCATAGATTTTAAACAAACTGCTAAAAAACAATCGATGTGCAGGAAGCATCGTTGTTTTAGAGTTCGTCCAAATTAGTCGCGAGTTGAATGTCTTAAAAAGAGCGTGACCGGCCACCTTTGGGAGATCGTTTGGGAACCCTATGAGCAAGCCAAAAATTGGACGATCATTCCCTGTGGAGGAGGGATGGCCGGCGATTACAACGATACCCTGTTGGCCTCTTGAAAATAAATCTAGACCATCCGACCAGGCTAGCGAAGTTGGATGGATGAGATGATTTGCGGCAGTTGCATACTGCTGTTGATTGAATTTAGGGTTTAGAAACCGTGTGGCCAACCATATTTAGGCTAATCGATTCAAGGAACTGGACATTGGTTTGAGCAGGCCGATTGGTCAGATGCAAAGGCGAGTTGCCGGTGATCATAGACATCTATTGGGTCGCCTAAAATCAGATCTAAGCCATTCAATTTGGCTGGCCAAGTGGACGAACATGATCGATTTGTGACAGTATCATGCTTCCGCAACGCAAATTAGCGCTTCCAAAATAGCGCGTTCACCCTAGTTTGATCAAGCGATTTGGTGCGCTCTTAGCTTGCCATGAGCAAGTCGATCGACCAGGCATGGAGTTGGGTCGCTGGTGAACATGCCAACACCCTTTTGATCATTCAAAGGAAGATCTAGACCTTCCAACTAGGCTAGCTAAGTTGGGCGGATGTGATGAATTTCATACCGTTATTGTCGGTCTTAGCTCGTTCGAGCTCCTTTTTCAACAGCGCGATCACCCATGTTCTGGCTAACGTTCAGCGGTGTTGTGGGTGAACTAAAGGGGATCCGATCTGCCGGGATGCTAGTGGGCACGATGGTCATCATGGTGATTGCCTAGTTCCGCTGGGAAGAGGCTAACCTTGTTGAATTGTGTGGCCAAATTGTGTGGACGCGATTGCTATTTAAGACTGACATGGACATTCTAGGTTTTCCTTAAGGAATTTAAGCGCGTCGATCGTGCTAATTTTGATCAAAAAGCGCGTTGACACGAAAAATCTCTTTATCAGAGAGTGACGCAGCCTGTGTGAGTACTTTCATGCAGATCTCAATACTGACACTTCAGGAGATTCGTGCTACTCTGCTGGGAGTGAACATTAGTCGTCATTTCATGCCAACATTGAGAGTTCAGTTGGGAAACATAGCATAGGAAAATACTAGGCGGACGACGCATTAATGAATAATGCTGGTGGAGTATAAAATTCATAGAACATTTGGGATAGTTGCTATATGCACCATTCTGAGTGAACTATATATATATATATATATATATATATACAAATATATTGAATTGCTCAATACATCTGTGAGCAAATAGGTTTATGCACTCATTACTTTCAATGGATTTTGTTACTTGTTCCTTTGCAGGATGACAGCGCATTAAATACACGGTTTTAGGATTTTACCGTTGAATTAAAAACCACCATCAACACCCACCAAAGGTACTCGTAGAGCTTCTTGATCCCACAAAAGTCTTTAAACGAGCGGTCGTAAGATATTTAACCTAATTAGGGTACTTTCCTCTCCGGATAGACGGCTCTACCAGAAACAACAAAAAGATGAAGTTTGCCTAGCTCTTAGGAAGGTTTTCTAGAAATCAAACTTAGGTATTTATAGACCAAGGATGTTTGGACACCAAGGAATTTCCAAAACCGAATATTATCAAGATATGCAATAAATTCCCAAATCGGTTTTCATAATTCCTGGAAATGCTTTATCCAATATTTTCCGAAATCTCTCAATAGAAAATCTCCAAGTAGTAAATCTGTAAATGCACATTACTAATTTTTATTCTCTAGGGATATGCATTTAATTTCCGGTAATTAAAGCAAATAAAACTAACAACCTTAATTAAAAGATTCTTAATTTATTTCGGACCGGATCTCCTTGAGTAATTAAGGAATATCTTTGAACAATAAAAGATAAGAGTTACTGTTCGTGTTCAAAGTATGTTGACATATTTTCTTTGTAAATCCTCTTTCATATTTACAATATTGGAATCAATTATACCACACTTCCAAACAAGTTTAGAATTGGTTCATTTGTATTCCAAGACAACTATGTGATTGATCAATTATCAAATCACAATCATGGGTTCAATCGGTTCTACCACTCATAAGGATCGGTTCTACCTCAATATGGATTACTTGTGATCGAACACACAAGTTACCAGGGCCGGTTACATCAGTTACCAGGATCAATCACGTCAATTACCAGGACCGGTTACCATATACTCATGGTATTGCTTGTGATCGATTACACAAGTCACTAAGATCGGTTACACCAATTACCAGGATCGGTTACACCATTACTAGGACCGGTTACACCAATTAAAAGGATCGATTACACAATTCTTTTGTGATCGGCCATACCAATTACTAGGATCGGTCACACCAATTACAAATATCGATCATACCATCTCAGGTGATTACTTCGGATCGGTTACACTAATTAATAAAAACCAGTCATGCCAAATCATAAGTCATGCACTGTGGTTAGTTATACCAAGATACATAACAAGTTATGATCGGTTCTACTAACTCATACATATTGGTAATCCAAAGATATGCAATGAATAACAATACCAATAAGCCTAGAGATTTCCCTTTCGATTTATAAAACAAGTTCATGAATGTACTTCCTTTAAACAAATGTAAACATTATTTCCTAGGATGAAATCTTCACCTTTACCCATATATATAATCACAATAGCATTTATACGATTATGTCGATGTCATATATACGAAGTTCAAAAGATAAGCGTTATACTTCGTATTCTAATTCCTTAACACTATGATCATGTGATCATGTCTCACTACTAGAGTATAATCATTTACATCTTCGCAGTTATGTTTTCAATATAGCACGACTTAAAAGATATGTTAGGAATAAAACAGTTCAAGTCAATATTACTAACCTCAATAGGAAGGATGATGTCGTTGTTGTAGCTCGTTACTTCTTCACATTCTTCAGGTCTTCGAGTAATACTTGTATGTCTCATAATCCTAGACTTTCTATTCTAACCTATACGAAGTTGTCTCTAGTACATAATCAAGCGGCTCTTATATGAGTTTTGGTTCACTAAAATATGACAACCAAACTTGACATTACCAACGCTTGGTGGTTTCAACCGAGCTATGCTCTAACACTCTAATCACTCCGGTGATCAGAAAGTGTGAAAGAAATGGACATGTTTGACGGAAGTGCAAATTAAGGTTGGATAATAATTATATTGGTCGACTCCAACACACCTTAGATTTAATACTCAAACGCGTAACTAATATTCGCATGTCTAAACCAATTGGGTCTAGGACTCGCCCAGAGAAACTTTCTAGGAAGATCAGTTAAATTTGCTCATCTAATGTTCGAACCTGTAAAAGTAGTTTTAACACGAATTTATCAAGGAAGCGTCGAAAGAATCCTTTTCAAACTAAGGTTCGAGAAAATTTTTAAGGTGTAAAAAATATATCACAAGAAGCTAATCACAGTGGAGCTACGAAAGATAATATAAATCTAATAATTGCATGATATAAATATCTCATTCACGGGCTGTCAAACTCCATTAGACAAACTTCGTCAGGTAAGGGTTCTAACTTGGTCTCACACTTTGATGATAGCAAGTTATATAATGACTTTCACACCAAAGAAGGAATCTTCCATGAATAAGAGTTAAAAAATGGTTTAAACATAAGCACTATCCATTTGATGATCATATTGCTCATTCTTGTGTTAATTAATCACAAGGTTTGGATTCTTACTCATAAAAATCATGTTGAGTAAGATTTGCTAATAACTAGGTACGGTTCTGATGGCATTCAGATTTTGTTTAGCTGAGCTAATCCTGCCTTCAAAATTCTTATGGGTTGACTTTGATACAGTTAATTTTGGAATGTTGATAAGATAATCAAAGGCTTTGTATTTTGATAGTTACAATGTTTTTTGTTACTCTTGTGCTCTAAATTTGCCTGAAAATGTAAATTTATTGAGCTAAGATGTGTGAAATCCTTTCACTTCACAAAATATTTTTGCCCTTGGAAATCAGTCTTTACAGTATGTATTTTGTTCTCTCTAAGAGCCATCTATAACCTTTTAAAATCTCCTGGGTTAAGTTTAATGTTCTTACGGTTAGCCGTTTGTTACATTCATGAACCAACTTAAAAAACCCTAAAAATATATTCCCTGTGAAACCGTTTATATACCTATCCTATTGAGTTAAGTTATCTCACTCTAGGTTATTTTTGTCTTATCAAGAATGTCTTCTCCTTCTCGCACTTGCGATTTTATGAAATGATTTCTTGATAAAGGTATCGGTTACAGATCCAAATGGAAGAAGAAAACACCTCTAGTAGAAGATGACATTGTCAAATCTCAAAGCTCTGAAAACTATCTTGATGTCTCATGCTATTATGCATATACTCATCAAGATGTAGAGCATGATGAGATGGTTTCTGCTGAAGTGGTTCATGATTTTCTTAAATACTTTGAGGAAGGAAAACTGTAGCTCGTTGATACTATGAAAGGTCTCGATGTGTTACAAACTGAGTTGAAAAAGGTTACTTCTGACCTTGTTCTCATGAAGACACATGTTAAAGATCTTCTCAATGAGGAAATCTTCTCTGAAGAAGCAGTTGATGCTGTCAATCACAAGCTCAAAGGTTTTAAAACCCGTGAAGGTTCCGAAAGTGTACTTTGATTTTAGTTTCTTATGAGAATTTATTCTTTTGTTTAAGGATAACTAGGGTTTGGTGTAGAAATTATTGTGATTACACATAGATATTTCCAACGTTTTTCATCTTGCTGTGTTTTTAGATTTATTTATTTAAATTCTAAGTTATTTGGAAGATGATTTTGCAGTATTTAATCTTTTTGATTTTATATATTGCAAATGTCTTGATTTCTAGTCTACTTATAGGAGTTTCGGACTAGGATAGATTGTGTAGTTGAGCTTTAGACTTCACGACGCTTACAACTGAAGACGAAGATTTACTGTAGAACTCGGAGGAACTTCATCAACAAAAGGTATGTGGAGACTAAAACTTATCTATCACTCAGAAGTCTATTCTATTCTATCTCATATTGAGACAAAAGTCGTATAGTGATATAGACTTTCATATCATACACATTTGTTATTTCGAGTTGAGTATAACCCGCTTATCTATTTCTCTAAATATATGTTGGTAGGTTTTTTCTTTAGCTACATTCATCATTATTCTTGATGAGTTTAGTTGGAAAAAATTTATTTGTTGGAAACTGAATAATAAGTCAAAAGATGATCATGTGGAAATTTCCTTGAAACATCTTACATGATTTGTGTGAGACAATCAATTGATGTCGACTTGGAAAGTTTCGTATTGACTTGAAAATTGCTTATAAGCTAATGGTTTGTGTGAGACATCCATTGTCGTCTTCTAAGAATGTTTCAATGATTGAAATGGGAGTTTAGAACTAAAACCCTTGTCTGTAAAGCATCACAGTACACGTACTTAGTGTACAAACTGTGATGGTATGATTCAGGTCCGAAAACCAAGTTTGCATACCAGTATGCGAACGATTTTTAACTGATAAGTCCGGGAACCAAGTTTGCATATCAGTATGCAAACGGTTCTACCTGAGTTAGGTCCGGGACGATAATTTGCGTACTCGTTTGCAAACTGTTGGACAAGACCAAAGTCCGGAACTTTAGTTTGCGTACCCATTTGCAAACTGAGTGATTAAAGTTATAAAATCGGTTAATTATGTTTACATATTCATGAACAAATACATTTATGAAATAAGGAATGCAATCTTTGCAAACCGTGGCTTAATGTTCATGAACTGATTCTTGTACTTTGTACATTACGAATCAATCCGATTTTGCTTCAATTTCATATATACTTCTATGTGATTGTCAACAATTGAACAACTCTATGAAACACAATTAGATTCATTTGATTATCTTTCATGATTGATTGATCATCATAGTTGATCTAGATGTGTTAGATGAATGTGGTTAAGACAAAAGTGTTCATATGGCTAACTTTGGTTCTATTATTGAGCCAATTCAATATACACATTTAGGTACGGTTACCCATATCTAAATGAAAGTATATTTCATTTGTGTGTGACAAGCTAAGACCATCTAACAGTGGAGAGATATTGCTTTGGTTTCAATCAAACTTAGTTTGTATCTTAAATCAGATTTTCATCTAAAGGTGAATATGAAATGTTTTGTTTCTAAGATAACTTAGCAAACCCTGATTTGAAAGGCCATATAAAGGAGAACTCTAGCAACTGGGAAACCTAATCCCCACACCTCATGTTTGATACTGGTTGCGACTAGGGTTGATTCTCCTTTAACCTAGGTTTTTCCTTAAACCATTATAGGTTAACGATTTGAAGACTACATTGGGATTCTGAAGCCAGATCCAACTAGTTTCTCTGTAGTTGCGTAATCTGATCTTACTTGTTCTATCGTGTTGAGTACTATCTTCTCTAAGATTTATCTCCGATAGGTAAGATATAAAAAGTAATCACAAAGCTCTTCGTCTCATTCTTTGTGATTCCACAATAACTTGTACTACTACCATACAGTTAAGTTATTGTGAGGTGATTGATATTTCTAGGATGTTCTTTGGTAATATAAGACCGGATTATCAATTGGTTCATGTGCACCTTGATTGATCATAAGACGGAACAAAACTTCATAGGTATTTCTGTGGGAGACAGATTTATCTATCAGAATAGACATTTCTGTGGGAGACAAATTTGTTTATAAGTCTTCGACTTTGGGTGGTAGCAACTCTTAGTTGTGGGTGATATCAGCTAAGGGAATCAAGTGTGTAGTGTCCTGCTGGGATTCATAGGCATAAGGAACGCGACTGTACCTTGATCAATGTGAGATTGGTTAGGTCTCAACCACATTCCAGTCTGAAGTTAATTTGTAGTAGGCTAGTGTTTGTAGTGGCTTAAAGTGTGGTGTTCAAATATGGACTAGATCCCGTGGTTTTTCTGCATTTGCGGTTTTCTCGTTAACAAAATTTCTGGTGTCTGTGTTATTTATTTTCCGCATTATATTTGTTTATATAATTGAAATGTCAGAGGTTGTGTGTGATTCAATCAATTGGGAAATACTACCTTGTTTGTTGGGTAGTAATTGATTGACACGTGAACATTGATTTTTGTACCATTCAAGTTATTTCTCATATCAATTGGGCTCACAGATTCCTATCTGTTCGATTGCAGATTGTATTAAGAAATAGAGATGTAGCTCTTGGATATATTTCTTTGATTGAGTCTGACTGTCTAGTTGATATCTCACAGAATTATATTGGAGTTAGTCTATACATATTGCCGAACTAAATATTGGGTGTGGTTGTTAGACCCCCGCTTTTTCAATTGGTATCAGAGCAGGTAAACACGTTAAAGACCTTATAAGTCTGTGTTTGTAGCAATCTGACTCTATAGACAGAAGTGCTATCTTTGACAAACGCATCATCAGAAAGAAAAACTATGTTTCTTTGGATTATATTATAGAGAAAGACTTGTCTAACTCAAATATAGACGAACATATTATTCTCATGAAACAGACGAATATTCATAAGTGTTATCCTGATTATCTTACTGACGAGTCTGACTCTGAAGTAGAAAGGGAAGCAGCCAAAGAAAGTGCAGCGATTCTAAGTATTGTTAGAATCCAGGTTGTTGAAATAAATAGGCTGAAACACAAAGTCAATATGATCATTGGTATGGTAAGAGATCGTGATTCCCAGTTAAGGATTCTTCGTGAGAAAAATTCCGCTGTTTGTTCAGCTCGAACTCTACTCGAGGATAAACTCAAAGAGGATGCCTTGGAAATTGAACGTCTATTGAGTAAACTCTCTATTCAATATAAAGGATGTTCTGGGGAGTCAACTATACCAATTACTTCCGACTCTACTGTGATATTAGAAAACATGACTACATGAAATCATGTTTCTCTGATGGAACCAGTCTCAGAACTTAATTTGTAAACTCCTCCTAATACTAAAGATGGGCGCACAACCTCCTCTAATCGAGGAACTGCTGCATCCCAAGGGAGGAAGGAAACTTCTAACGATTATGTTAAATCTACCTACTCTAATCACTCTGGTGATCAGAAAGTATGTTTCTTTTGTGACACAAAAGGACATGTTCGACAGAAGTGCAAATTAAGGTTGGATGATGATTATATTGATCAACTCCAACACACCTTATATTTAATACTCGAAGGTGTGAGTGATATTCGTGTGTTTTTTAGAACTCTCCCTGTGAAGTCTTCCAGGAAGATCAGTTCAATTTGCTCTTCAAATGTCCGAACCTGTAATAGTTTTAACATGAATCGGTCAAGGAAGTTGCAAAAGAATCTTTCTCAAACTAGGAATCAGAAAGATATTCGAGATGTGAAAAGGGTACCAGAAGCAGTCAATCGCATTGGAGCGACGAAAGATGATCTAAAGGTTCTAATTGAAGGATATAAACATCTCATTAACAAACTGTCAAAACTCACCAAACAAA
Organism: Papaver somniferum; assembly: GCF_003573695.1. NCBI lineage: Eukaryota > Viridiplantae > Streptophyta > Magnoliopsida > Ranunculales > Papaveraceae > Papaver > Papaver somniferum. The sequence goes on from NC_039364.1 coordinate 114,605,096, forward strand.
CTTCTTCAGGTAAGGATTCAAACTTAGTCTCATATTTTGATGACAGTAAGTTTTATGACGGCTTTTCACATCAAAAAAGGTTTCCTCAAAATATTAAAAAGAAAAAGAGGTTTAACTGTGGAAATCATTCATCTGATGAGCTTAAAGCTCATACTTGTGTTAATTAATCACAAAGATTGAAACCTTACTCAAAAAATCATGTTGAGTAAGACATGCCAATAATCAGGTATACTTGTTGGCAAAGATGTTTTGTGTTTAGTCAATCTATTTTCTTCTCGTTCTTAGCCGGTCTATTGTCTACAAACAACTTTGCACAAGTAGTTTTGTTATCCTCAAAAGTTAGTTGTTTTTATTTTTTGGTAGATTAAAAAATATATTTTGTGCTAATCTGATGCTCTAAATTTTTGTCTTTTGAGAACTTAGATTTATAGAGCAAAATTTTTTGAAAAATAAAGATTTCACCTAAGCAAAAATATATTGTATTTTTCTGTTCAAGATCAGTATCTCTAAAAAGTTTTTTCTTTTTTTAAAAAAAAAGGGTGGGGGTGGGGGTGGGGGTAAATTGGTTTTCGTACGGGTACCCGCTTTGCTTGTCACGAACCGATTTTTAGAAACTCTAAAGTTACTCTCTGAGAAACTGTTTATATACCTATCCTATGATGTTGAGTTATATCACTCTAGGTTATTTTTCACATATCAAGAATGTCATCTCCTTCTCGCACTTGTGATTTTTCGAAAGGGTTTCTTGATAAGGGTATGGGTTATGATAGACGCATTTATGTGTCTATTTTGTTCTCAATATTCTGTATTGTTAGACTCGATTAAGTACTTATTGTGTTATTTTGTGTTTTTGTAGATGTTTTTAGAGAAATAAGCATTTGCGGCGAAATGGGCTCAAAAAGTGGTGTTTTACACCCCGGAGAAAATTACTAAAGGCACCCCATAAATGCACCGGAAACGCCCCAGAAATGTGCTTGAGGAACCCAGGAAAATTACTATTTCCACCCCAATTGCTATTCGCACCCCAGCTCTGGTTAAGGGGCACCCTTCTTCTCAAATTCAAAAATAAATTTTGGCGGGAAATTTTCTTTATACACTGGTAGATTTTCCAATCGATTTTTGAAGGTGTTATAAGGAGATTAAATCTCTGAAACTTAATGGGTATATGTGATATGGATATAAGAAGATATTGTGGTGGTTGGGATCGATCAAATTTGGCCAGATAATTGATTCTCGATTAAAGAAGGAAAGAAGAGATATCGGTTAAACTTTGATAGAAAATTACGTAAACATGCTGCATGGGTTGTGGAAGTTAAGTGAAGATATTCTCCTAGGTTGCATATCAACATATTGTGGAAATTATCAAGACAATTAACGCATGCAGAGAAAGAAAATAAGAAATTATTCCCAAGAATAATTTTCCTTTACTGTGAAGATTTTGAGGAATTAATGGCGAGATTTGATGCGCCTGGAATGTATAAATAGGAGATACATGAGTCCTAGAAGGGTTATCAAGAGTTTGGGGAAGGTTTGGGACGCAGAGGAGCGAAGAAGAAGGATTAACAGCAATTCCCACCTGCTGCTGCTGCTGCCGCTTCCATTAGAGGACCTTGAAGAACACGAAGAACAGACTGCACAGAGCAGTCTTATTTTCCGCAGCATCAACAGCAGCAGCTAAGTATCGTTTTTTTACAACAATACAACTCTATCGTTGATTTGTGACGCCATTTGTGGGTCGTAGATTCACTGTTTTATACTTTTTCACTCTTTTAATCAAATTTTGAGCATCAATTATGTATTTTGAGAACATGATTAATATGAGTAGCTAAACCCCAACACTGGGATGATGGAGGAAGCCGTTCTTTACGCATATGATAATTATATTAATTCTTTTTTGACTACTTGCACTTTTTATTAATCGATTTATGATTTTTCTTAATTGGTTGTGATATCGTACGATGATGTATGCTTGGTCGTAGTGCTTTTGATGCGTCATGCTAGTGATATACAATAAATATTCTAAAAATCTACCTTGGCAAGAATGAGAGTCCTTATGATTTGAGCTATAATTGTTTCGAATAAATATATGCATTGTGTGAATGATTAATGGTGGAATCATGTGTCCTAGTGTCTCTTGATCCTGTGACAAATATTGTGTATATATTTTTATTTTTAAATCTTTACAAGTTCGAGCAACGGACTTTTACTACCACTTTCAAAACTACAACAAAATGGCGCCGCCGACGCGGACTTTTTTATAGATTTGTTTTTAGGTTTATTTTTTTTATTATTATTTGTTCCTTTTTACGTTTCTTTTTGTGTCTTTGATTTACAGGTTCGAAGTGGAATACTAAGGACTTGGGAACAAAAAGCTTAAAGCTAAAAGCTAAAAGAGAAGAAAAAAAAAACATAATATTTTTTTTTAGGATTTAATTTTTATTATTATTTTTTTTTGTATATAGATTTTATTTATTTTTTTTAGAATTTGTAAATAGGCTTTATTTGTCATAATTTTTTGTAATTTTTGGACTTTTTATTTGGACTTTATTCTGGACTTTGGACAATTTATTTTAATTTTAAACCCTACGGAAGGGTTATATATAAAAAAAAAAATTAAATATAAACTGTTTGCAGGGAAGGACGACGATTACAATATCGTTTCGGCCCCTCGGGTTCGTACATGACATAGGAGTCGTGGCCCGAGTCGACTTCAACGGTTCATCCCCCGTCTGGTACGGGAGGTAAGTCCATCGAAACACTCGCGAATCTCCTGTAAGCGAGTTACTGTATTCCTTAAGGTGATTCATTGATTGAGGACGAATTTGGACTGTTTTAAATTCCTAGTAAAGGGAAAGGCCTGGCCAACACAAGATAAGGGTTCGGATTTCATCACCGCTCCCTTCTTGCCCGCCTTAGCCAAACGAAACCAAACGCGAACCTAAGCTTTAAAATTTGGAATACAACGAGACCGATAGGGTAACGAGCTTAATAGGAAACTCGTTCGAAAAATATTGGTTGCTCTTTAAGCACACTTCAAAGTTCATGATGGTTTCTGTGAGTTGAATGCGTGACTGCGCCGCCTTGTGATAGCGGTGAGGCCTTGGGTATCAAAGCTCCACTGAGCTTCCCTCGCCTCGACTCAACTTACATTAGCTCGGATTGATTCCAGAGGGGTGTGCTCAAATTGTAACGAATTCCTTTTCGAAGGAATAGAAGCTGGTCTAGAAAACAATCTAAGTGGAGCCATCATGCTTTTTGTTTGCTAGATTCTATAGGTTTGATTTGGTCGAGTCATCCTTGTTTGTGATTGTGTAGAATTCCTTTGCAATTAAGAATGTCGAACTGGTATGATAGAAGCCAATACAATGAGTATCGACCTGAATTTGAATATGGACATCATCCTTTTTATGACCATGTTGGGAATAGTGGTTGGGAACGCCATCCTTTGGAAGGATATGGGTCATACCCTGGTGATCCCAATTACTATCCACACATGCATCAGTCTTACGAGCAAGAAGATTATAGTACTAGTTCTTCATCTCTAGAGGATACAATCAAACTATTGAAAACTAGTCCCTATTATGATCCTTCTGAACCTGTTCTTCCTCTAGAAGAGTCTCTCAAACAATTAACTGAGAATATAAATAGGTTTGTGTTAGAAATGAATAAACAAAATGCACCCATGAGTGAACCTTCTATACACGATACCATAAGGAAGTCATGTGAGTCGATTCAAAATCTTTTATTAGAGGCCCAGAACAGAACTGCTCAAGATAGTCTTAATTTCCAATATAGTGTTTTCAATAGTACCCTTAAAAATGAGGATAGTTATTTGCATAATCAAGATGCCGAGGTTAGAATTGGTAACGCTACTTTTTTAGATGAGGTTCAACCATTTTCATGTTATTATGATGATTATGATGAGGATAGTGTTGATGAAGAATTTGACACATATAGGCATAGTGATCAGGAATCTGTTACTCCAATTGAGCTTTACAATGATAATATTATTTCTAGTTTAAATCCAAATAATTTTAATAATTATTCACCTATTCAAAAGGACGAGGATTTGACTAGAGATACCCTCGTTTTAGACGATGTAGTATTTCCTGTTTACAAAGACGATAATGATTTAGAGGAACGAGTTTATTCTGAGAATAATGTTTTAGAGTCTAGCGATTTAGAAACAATAGTCTTAGACGAAGAAGATGAACTCGTAGACATGAGTGAGGATGAACCTGACTTAGAAGAATCAATTGACCATTTCCAGGAATCTGATGACCTAGAAATTAGGGAATTTGTGACTAGTCTTTCTAGAGACACAGAAAACTCTAAGTTTAGGGGTGATTATCATTCTCCATGTGCTTTAACTCTTAGAAAGTTTCCTCGTGTAGGACTTGACATTTATGCCTCAACCATATTACAAGATTATCTTCATACATGTTTTCCCGAACCTAATGATGTCCAGAAAGAAGCTCAGTTGTTAGAAACCCATCCTCTGGTTGATGTGGTTAACCCAGGCTATGATACCAAGATTGACTTTGTTTTCCCACCAAAAACTTTTCAACCAATTGTGGGAAATTTTGATCTTAAGATGTGTCGGTTATTAAGTTTTGAGACTAAACCTAATCACTTTAGGATATTAGGGTCGACACATTTTCTTAAGGAAGACCACCTCTTTCATTGTGGTCAGCTTTGTAAGTCAAATCTGATTGACTTAGAGGATCCCCAGTTATTCAGGTTGTTGTTATGTGCTTCTAAGTTCTTACCTGAACCGGATCTTAGCTTTGAGGAAATCCAACCAATGAAAACCTTTTATTTAGACCCTTTTATAGAGCCTGAACCTGAACCACAACTAGATGTAGTTGTCTTAAGCAAGGGTATGTTCGATATCTTCTTGGTATGTTGCAGTTTCCTCTTCTTGTGGGTAATACTTTTTGATCCAGATGACCCACAGTTATTCCGGCTAATACTATATGGTTCTACGTGGTGACTAATCCTTGCTTAGTCTGGCTGAAGACTTTAAACTTAGCACTTCTTGGGAGGTAACCCAATATTCATGCGACATGGTAATATCTTTCCTTATCTCTTTTGCTTCATTGGTAACAGTTTCTCCTTGTTCATGTCTTTAGAACATCGAGGACAATGTTAGATTTAAGTTTGTGGGTATGGGAGAAACATTTTAGTCGCATTTTTGAAACTTCTAGCGTCACATAGTACCCGGTTAGCTAAGTTTACATACTGTTTCTCACCGAAAAGATAGAAATTGGAATGCTAGAGATAACAACCTATTGAGGCATTAGAGAAAAAGACATTGAGATCCTTGAAATTCAGGAGAGAACTTGTTCCTTTTAGAGGGTAACCGTGATGGACCTAACCATCCATGATGAAAAGGCAAGTAGGTCAGAAGGAAATGCCAGAAAGACAAAGCAACCTCACAATGTAGTCTTAGTTACTGGATTACGACTCTCTCTCAGTAGAAACTTATCATCATCAACAAGCGGAGTGACATCAAAATTTATGAAAAAGTTGAAGACGTTTAAGGTTTAGAAGCAACAATAGAAAAGAATAATTCAAAAATCAAAGTTGAACACTTAGTTACAAGAAGTTACAAGAGCAAATGATATAAGTTGTTGAAGTTCATGATACCAAGACATCACAAGTTGCGAAGATCCAAGTTTTGAAAGTCCTTCTCTCATGGTCATGTAAATTGTTGTCTTGTAATTTTTGTTATCAAAAAAAAAAAAATGAAAAATGAAAAAAAAAAAAAAACATCATTACGTTCTTTTTGTTCAATAAGGCCATAGGGAAGAAGAAATTTATAAGTCAAGCAAGAAATCAAAGAGAAGAGTTAATTGTCAAGGTTCTATGAGGTTCGAGAGTTTATCATCAACAGTTGAAGACCGAAGAAGGCGTTGTTTCTACTGAGCACTGTGAGAGAGTCGAAAAAAGATGCATTTTGGTTGCTTTGTTAGTCTGCTTTCAATCTGGCACAAGATCTTTCTAGCACTGGTTTAACTCATCACACGTAATTAGTCAAGCTATGTAGCAGATGTCCCTCTCATTTTTATCTCTCTCCTAATCTTATCCAGCTGTAAAGCAGCGGACGCATCTTACAATGTTTATCTAGCTGTGTAGCGGATATCTCTTTATCTAGCAGTCGTGTGGATGTGTCTCCCCTTTTCTTCAGTTAGCTTTAGAGCTGACACCTTTAATTTCTCTGGCATTCTAGTTACTTGGAGATAGGTTGAGAATATGTATGTCCTCATAGCTCTTTGGATACTTGTGACCAATTAGGAGTAATGGTTTTGTGGGTACACCTCTGGTAAACCCTCCCGAGATTAACTCGGTTTTATTTTTTATTTTGGCTCGAGGACTAGCAAATAATAAGTTTGGGGGTATTTGATAGACGCATTTATGTGTCTATTTTGTTCTCAATATTCTGTATTGTTAGACTCGATTAAATACTTATTGTGTTATTTTGTGTTTTTGTAGATGTTTTTAGAGAAATAAGCCTTTGCGGCGAAATGGGCTCAAAAAGTGGTGTTTTACACCCCGGAGAAAATTACTAAAGGCACCCCATAAATGCACCGGAAACGCCCCAGAAATGTGCTTGAGGAACCCAGGAAAATTACTATTTCCACCCCAATTGCTATTCGCACCCCAGCTCTGGTTAAGGGGCACCCTTCTTCTCAAATTCAAAAATAAATTTTGGCGGGAAATTTTCTTTATACACTGGTAGATTTTCCAATCGATTTTTGAAGGTGTTATAAGGAGATTAAATCTCTGAAACTTAATGGGTATATGTGATATGGATATAAGAAGATATTGTGGTGGTTGGGATCGATCAAATTTGGCCAGATAATTGATTCTCGATTAAAGCAGGAAAGAAGAGATATCGGTTAAACTTGGAAAGAAAATTACGTAAAGATGCTGCATGGGTCGTGGAAGTTAAGTGGAGATATTCTCCTAGGTTGCATATCAACATATTGTGGAAATTATCAAGACAATTAACGCATGCAGAGAAAGAAAATAAGAAATTATTCCCAAGAATAATTTTCCTTTACTGTGAAGATTTTGAGGAATTAATGGCGAGATTTGATGCACCCGGAATGTATAAATAGGAGATACATGAGTCCTAGAAGGGTTATCAAGAGTTTGGGGAAGGTTTGGGACGCAGAGGAGCGAAGAAGAAGGATTAACAGCAATTCCCACCTGCTGCTGCTGCTGCCGCTGCCATTAGAGGACCTTGAAGAACACGAAGAACAGACTGCACAGAGCAGTCTTATTTTCCGCAGCATCAACAGCAGCAGCTAAGTATCGGTGTTTTACAGCAATACAACTCTATCGTTGATTTGTGACACCATTTGTGGGTCGTAGATTCACTGTTTTATACTTTTTCACTCTTTTAATCAAATTTTGAGCATCAATTATGTATTTTGAGAACATGATTAATATGAGTAGCTAAACCCCAACACTGGGATGATGGAGGAAGCCGTTCTTTACGCATATGATAATTATATTAATTCTTTTTTGACTACTTGCACTTTTTATTAATCGATTTATGATTTTTCTTAATTGGTTGTGATATCGTATGATGATGTATGCTTGGTCGTAGTGCATTTGATGCGTCATGCTAGTGATATACAATAAATATTCTAAAAATATACCTTGGCAAGAATGAGAGTCCTTATTTGAGCTATAATTGTTTCGAATAAATATATGCATTGTGTGAATGATTAATGGTGGAATCATGTGTCCTAATGTCTCTTGATCCTGTGACAAATATTGTGTATATATTTTTATTTTTAAACCTTTACAAGTCCGAGCAACGAACTTTTACTACCACTTTCAAAACTACAACAGGTTACAGTTCCAAAAGGGAAGAAGAAAAGAACCCTAGTGGATGCTGACGATGTCAAAGCTCAAAATCCTGATGATTATTCTGATGTCTCATGCTATTATGCATATACTCATCAAGATATAAAGCATGATGAAATGGTTTCTGCTGAAGTGGTTCATGATTTTCTTAAATACTTTGAGGAAGCAAAACTGCAGATTGTTGATACTATGAAAGGTCTCGATGTGTTACGAACTGAGTTGAAAAAGGTTACTTCTGACCTTGTTCCCTGAAGAAGTAATTAATGTTGTTAATCACAAGCTCAAAGGTTTTAAAACCCGTGAAGGTTCCGAAAGTGTACTTTGATTTTATTATGTTTTTTATTTTAATTATGTCTAGGAAACTTCTTATGAGAATTTATTCTTTTGTTAAAATGGATAACTAGGGTTTGGTATAGCAATTATTATGATTACACATAGCTATTTCCAACGTTTTTCGTCTTGCAATGTTTTTAGATTTATTTGTTTAAATTTTAAGTTATTTGGAAGATGATTTTGCAATATTTAATCTTTTTGGTTTTATATATAGTAAATGTCTTATTAGATATATATGTTTTTACGTTCGTGAAATGGGTTATTATCTCATACATGCTCAAAAGTTAAGTTATTATGTCTTTATGCAAATATTGATAAAAGATAGAATGAACTTTTTGAGAAAATTCTGCAGTATAGATATTTTCCTGATCCACTATTATGTGAAAGTACGGTATTTACTCCTTAAGCTTTCTTATGTTGACTGATTTCCGGCTAAATTAATCAATAAGATCTTCTTGTGGTTAATTTACTCGACTTTACTGGATACAAATCCATGTGATTTGTTAACGTCCAAAGAAATCCTCCTTTCCTCGTAAAAGTAAGGTCGCTCATGTTGTTCTCTTGGGAATGACATCAAATGAGGGAGAGTGCTTAATTGAACTTGTACTTAATTGCCATATCTTTGTAGGGAGAGCTGTTGTGGAATTTGAAGGGGTTAACTTATATCTTAATAAACTCCTTTATGAATACACTAAGTTTCGACTATGTGGAATCATCGAAAGAAACTTGATATGTTTTTCTTTTAGTCATGAATTATCTTTTAGAATTCATTATGATCCCATAATTTTCGTACCTTTGCAAATTTATATTGACAAAACGGGGGAGAATTATTTAGTAGTTCACACTACATACATATGGTTTACGGATCATTATGTAAAGTTACTCTATGAGAAATTGTTTATATACCTATCCTATGATGTTGAGTTATCTCACTCTAGGTTATTTTTCTCATATCAAAAATGTCATCTACTTCTCGCACTTGTGATTTTTCGAAAGGGTTTCTTGATAAGGGTATGGGTTACAGTTCCAAAAGGGAAGAACAAAAGAACCCTAGAGGATGCATACGATGTGAAAGCTCAAAATCCTGATGATTATTCTGATGTCTCATGCTATTATGCATATACTCATCAAGATATAAAGCATGATGGAATGGTTTCTGCTGAAGTGGTTCATGATTTTCCTAAATACTTTGAGGAAGCAAAACTGCAGATTGTTGATACTATGAAAGGTCTCGATGTGTTACGAACTGAGTTGAAAAAGGTTACTTCTGACCTTGTTCTCTGAAGAAGCAATTAATGTTGTTAATCACAAGCTCAAAGGTTTTAAAACCCGTGAAGGTTCCGAAAGTGTACTTTGATTTTATTATGTTTTTTATTTTAATTATGTCTAGGAAACTTCTTATGAGAATTTATTCTTTTGTTTAAAAAGGATAACTAGGGTTTGGTATAGCAATTATTATGATTACACATAGCTATTTCCAACGTTTTTCGTCTTGCAATGTTTTTAGATTTATTTGTTTAAATTTTAAGTTATTTGGAAAATGATTTTGCAATATTTAATCTTTTTGGTTTTATATATTGTAAATGTATTATGAGATATATATATGTGTTTACGTTCGTGAAATGGGTTATTATCTCATATATGCTCAAAAGTTAAGTTTATTATGTCTTTATGCAAATATTGATAAAAGATAGAATGAACTTTTTGAGAAAATTCTGCAGTATTGATCTTTTTCTGATCCACTATTATGTGAAAGTATTGTATTTACTCCTTAAACTTTCTTATGTTGACTGATTTCCGCCTAAATTAATCCATAAGATCTTCTTGTGGTTAATTTACTCGAGTTTACTGGATACAAATCCATGTGATTTGTTAACGTCCAAAGAAATCCTCCTTTCCTCATAAAAGTAAGGTCGCTCATTTTTTCTCTTGGGAATAACATCAAATGAGGGAGAGTACTTAATTGAACTTGTGATTAATTATCATATCTTTGTAGGGAGAGCGGCTGTGGAATTTGAAGGGGTTAACTTGTATCTTAATAAACTCCTTGATGAATACACTAAGTTTCGACTATGTGAAATCATCGAAAGAAAGTTGATATGTTTTTCTTTTAGTCATGAATTATGTTTTAGAATTCATTATGATCCCATAATTTTCGTACCTTTGCCAATTTATATTGGCAAAACGGGGGAGAATTATTTAGTAGTTCACATTACATAAATATGGTTTACGGATCATTATGTAAAGTTACTCTCTGAGAAATTGTTTATATATCTATCCTATGATGTTGAGTTATCTCACTCTAGGTTATTTTTCTCATATCAAGAATGTCATCTCCTTCTCGCACTTGTGATTTTTCGAAAGGGTTTCTTGATAAGGGTATGGGTTACAGTTCCAAAAGGGAAGAAGAAAAGAACCCTAGTGGATGCTGACGATGTCAAAGCTCAAAATCCTGATGATTATTTTGATGTCTCATGCATTTATGCATATACTCATCAAGATATAAAGCATGATGAAATGGTTTCTGCTGAAGTGGTTCATGATTTTCTTAAATACTTTGAGGAAGCAAAACTGCAGATTGTTGATACTATGAAAGGTCTCGATGTGTTACGAACTGAGTTGAAAAAGGTTACTTCTGACCTTGTTCTTTGAAGAAGCACTTAATGTTGTTAATCACAAGCTCAAAGGTTTTAAAACCCGTGAAGGTTCCGAAAGTGTACTTTGATTTTAATTATGTCTAGGAAACTTCTTATGAAAATTTTTTCCTTTGTTAAAAAGGATAACTAGGGTTTGGTATAGCAATTATTATGATTACACATAGCTATTTCCAACGTTTTTCGTCTTGCAATGTTTTTAGATTTATTTGTTTAAATTTTAAGTTATTTGGAAGATGATTTTGCAATATTTAATTTTTTTGGTTTTATATATTGTAAATGTCTTATTAGATATATATGTTTTTACGTTCGTGAAATGGGTTATTATCTCATATATGCTCAAAAGTTAAGTTTATTATGTCTTTATAAAAATATTGATAAAAGATAGAATGAACTTTTTGAGAAAATTCTGCAGTATTGATCTTTTCCTGATCCACTATTATGTGAAAGTACTGTATTTACTCCTTAAGATTTCTTATGTTGACTGATTTCCGGCTAAATTAATCAATAAGATCTTCTTGTGGTTAATTTACTCGAGTTTACTGGATACAAATCCATGTGATTTGTTAACGTCCAAAGAAATCCTCCTTTCCTCGTAAAAGTAAGGTCGCTCATGTTGTTCTCTTGGGAATGCCATCAAATGAGGGAGAGTACTTAATTGAACTTGTGCTTAATTGCCATGTCTTTGTAGAGAGAGCGGTTGTGGAATTTGAAGGGGTTAACTTATATCTTGATAAACTCCTTGATGAATACACTAAGTTTCGATTATCTGAAATCATCGAAAGAGAGTTGATATGTTTTTCTTTTAGTCATGAATTATGTTTTAGAATTCATTAAGATCCCATAATTTTCGTACCTTTGCCAATTTATATTGACAAAATGGGGGAGAATTATTTAGTAGTTCACACTATATACATATGGTTTACGGATCATTATGTAAAGTTGCTCTCTGAGAAACTGTTTATATACCTATCCTATGATGTTGAGTTATCTCACTCTAGGTTATTTTTCTCATATCAAAAATGTCATCTCCTTCTCGCACTTGTGATTTTTCGAAAGGGTTTCTTGATAAGGGTATGGGTTACAGTTCCAAAAGGGAAGAAGAAAAGAACCCTAGTGGATGCTGACGATGTCAAAGCTCAAAATCCTGATGATTATTCTGATGTCTCATGCTATTATGCATATACTCATCAAGATATAAAGCATGATGAAATGGTTTCTGCTGAAGTGGTTCATGATTTTCCTAAATACTTTGAGGAAGCAAAACTGCAGATTGTTGATACTATGAAAGGTCTCGATGTGTTACGAACTGAGTTGAAAAAGGTTACTTCTGACCTTGTTCTCTGAAGAAGCAATTAATGTTGTTAATCACAAGCTCAAAGGTTTTAAAACCCGTGAAGGTTCCGAAAGTGTACTTTGATTTTATTATGTTTTTTATTTTAATTATATCTAGGAAACTTCTTATGAGAATTTATTCTTTTGTTTAAAAAGGATAACTAGGGTTTGGTATTGCAATTATTATGATTACACATAGCTATTTCCAACGTTTTTCGTCATGCAGTGTTTTTAGATTTATTTTTTTAAATTTTAAGTTATTTGGAAGATGATTTTGCAATATTTAATCTTTTTGGTTTTATATATTGTAAATGTCGTATGAGATATATATGTGTGTTTACGTTCGTGAAATGGGTTATTATCTCATATATGCTCAAAAGTTAAGTTTATTATGTCTTTATGCAAATATTGATAAAAGATAGAATGAACTTTTTGAGAAAATTCTGCAGTATTGATCTTTTCCCGATCCACTATTATGTGAAAGTATTGTATTTATTCCTTAAGATTTCTTATGTTGACTGATTTCCGGCTAAATAATCAATAAGATCTTCTTGTGGTTAATTTACTCGAGTTTACTGGATACAAATCCATGTGATTTGTTAATGTCCAAAGAAATCCTCATTTCCTCGTAAAAGTAAGGTCGCTCATGTTGTTCTCTTGGGAATGACATCAAATGAGGGAGAGTACTTAATTGAACTTGTGATTAATTGGCATATCTTTGTAGGGAGAGCGGGTGTGGAATTTGAAGGGGTTAACTTATATCTTAATAAACTCCTTGATGAATACACTAAGTTTCGACTATGTGAAATCATCGAAAGAAAGTTGATATGTTTTTCTTTTAGTCATGAATTATCTTTTAGAATTCTTTATGATCCCATAACTTTCGTACCTTTGCCAATTTATATTGACAAAACGGGGGAGAATTATTTAGTAGTTCACACTACATAAATATGGTTTACTGATCATTATGTAAAGTTACTCTCTGAGAAACTGTTTATATATCTATCCTATGATGTTGAGTTATCTCACTCTAGGTTATTTTTCTCATATCAAGAATGTCATCTCCTTCTCGCACTTGTGATGTTTCGAAAGGGTTTCTTGATAAGGGTATGGGTTACAGTTCCAAAAGGGAAGAAGAAAAGAACCCTAGTGGATGCTGACGATGTCAAAGCTCAAAATCCTAATGATTATTCTGATGTCTCATGCTATTATGCATATACTCATCAAGATATAAAGCATGATGAAATGGTTTCTGCTGAAGTGGTTCATGATTTTCTTAAATACTTTGAGGAAGCAAAACTACAGATTGTTGATACTATGAAAGGTCTCGATGTGTTACGAACTGAGTTGAAAAAGGTTACTTCTGACCTTGTTCTCCGAAGAAGCAATTAATGTTGTTAATCACAAGCTCAAAGGTTTTAAAACCCGTGAAGGTTCCGAAAGTGTACTTTGATTTTATTATGTTTTTGATTTTAATTATGTCTAGGAAACTTCTTATGAGAATTTATTCGTTTGTTTAAAAAGGATAACTAGGGTTTGGTATAGCAATTATTATGATTACACATAGCTATTTCCAACGTTTTTCTTCTTGCAATGTTTTTAGATTTATTTGTTTAAATTTTAAGTTATCTGGAAGATGATTTTTCAATATTTAATCTTTTTGGTTTTATATATTGTAAATGTCTTATGAGATATATATGAGTTTACGTTCGTGAAATGGGTTATTATCTCATATATGCTCAAAAGTTAAGTTTATTATGTCTTTATGCAAATATTGATAAAAGATAGAATGGACTTTTTGAGAAAATTCTGCAGTATTGATCTTTTCCTGATCCACTATTATGTGAAAGTACTGTATTTACTCCTTAAGCTTTCTTATGTTGAATGATTTCCGGCTAAGATCTTCTTGTGGTTAATTTACTCGAGTTACTGGATACAAATCCATGTGATTTGTTAATGTCCAAAGAAATCCTCATTTCCTCGTAAAAATAAGGTCGCTCGTGTTGTTCTCTTGGGAATGACATCAAATGAGGGAGAGTACTTAATTGAACTTGTGCTTAATTGCCATATCTTTGTAGGGAGAGCTGCTGTGGAATTTGAAGGGGTTAACTTATATCTTAATAAACTCCTTGATAAATACACTAAGTTTCGACTATGTCAAATCATCGAAAGAAAGTTGATATGTTTTTCTTTTAGTCATGAATTATCTTTTAGAATTCATTATGATCCCATAATTTTCGTACCTTTGCCAATTTATATTGACAAAATGGGGGAGAATTATTTAGTAGTTCACACTACATACATATGGTTTACGGATCATTATGTAAGGGGGAGTGGATTCCATTATAAGATGGAATTATTGACTAAGGGGGAGTGATACATATCACCGTAGTATTATTTCAAAGTTGTGATGCATTTGGACTTTGATTCTATATAATAATACTATGACACTGAATAACAATGATTGTAAACTTTCGTTTTCAAATTGTTATTGCTACGGATCTTCAACAACAATGATGCTGAGTTGAACACATTCAGAATCGATGGAGAACTTGAAGTAACGAAGAATTTAAGGAAGTTGAAGATCCAAGGAAATCAAGCATGATGGATCAGAAGCTACAAAGTTTATTTATTTTGTAATCCATATGTATTGATAGTTTTATCACTAAAATTGACAAAGAGGGAGATTGTTATGCTCGGTCAAAATCGCAAGTGTTGCTATCTCAAGCTTGTTTGTCAAGTTTAGTTGATCAAAACTATATACTTGATTTCTAGTCTACTTATAGCTATGTCTCGAATTAGGATGAAAGTGTGTAGTTGAGCTTTAGACTTCACGGCAATCACCAATTGAAGAAGAAGGTCTACTGAAGAGCTTGGAGGAACTTCATCAACAAAAGGTATGTGGAGACTAAAACTTGTCTATCGCTCAGAAGTCTATTCTATTTTATCTTCTAAAGAGACTAAGTCGTATAGCTGTATAGACTTTTACATTATGCACAATTAAAATTTCGAGCCGAGTTTATCTCGTTTATATATTTCTCGAAATACGTGTTGGAAGCTTTTAGCTTTAACTTAAACTTCATCATCTACTTGACTAGTTTAGTTGTAGACAATTTATTTGTTGGAAACTAAATATTAAGTCAAGATGATCATGTGAAAATTACCTTGAATATCTTACATGATTTGTGTGTGTAATGGACTGCTAAATATAGACATGGTCAAAAAGGACACTAAAAAAGTTAGTCAAATGTTCCCTTTAGTATCGACTTTATTCTTTCTTTTATCCCTTTCTCTCTCTAATCTAAGATTAAGTGCGAGAAAAGTCATGACTTATGAAATATAAATCATATTATAAAAAAAGAAAAAAAAATTGGAACGGGCACAAAAAAATCTATAAAACAAGATCTATTGTTGATATAAATTTTTTTGAAAAATAATTACTATTTGAAACAAGACTGGGAATACATTATGCACCCAGATGCAACATGGCCAAAATATATTTCCTATAAGAATATGCATTATGCACTCAGGTGCACCTAGCCAAAACCTATTATAAGAATATACATTATGCACACAGGTGCACCGGGTGCATCTTGTGTAGTTCGTGGATAAATTTAGGTTTATCCTAGTAATCACCAGCAAATATATTATACAACCAAAATCACTAGTTATGATCTCGAGCAATAAATCCACCACCATTGCCATCATATTCACTATAAAAACATCAAACAAAAACAAGTATTAAAGAACAAAAATAAGAGGAACAACAAAAACTTAAAAAAAAAAGATATACATTATGCACTCGGGTGCAACGAGGCCAAAACCTATTTCATGTCAGAACATACATGATGCACTCGGGTACATGATGCACTCAGGTGCATCTTGTGTACTTCGTGAACGAATCTAGGGTTATCCTAATAATCACTTGCAATATTTTATACACAACCAAAATCACTGGTTCATGATCTCAACCAATAAATTCACCACCATTACCATCATATTTACCATCAAAACATCAACCAAAAAATAAGTATTAAAAAATAAATAAATAAGAGGAACAACAATATTCAAAAAAAGATACATTATGCACTCGGGTGGAACATGACCAAATTTTTTGTGTATTTTGTGGATAAATCTAAATTTATCTTAGTAATCAAACAATATTCAAAAAAAGATACATTATGCACTCGGGTGGAACATGACCAAATTTTTTGTGTATTTTGTGGATAAATCTAAATTTATCTTAGTAATCACTGAGATACACTTTAAATTTAGCACTCACCCAAAATCAAAAATGAAGCATCATATACCCAAATTATCAGATTTCATTAATGTGCAAAACCAAAGGAACTTACTTTTGAAATGGAGGGAGTATTCGGGTTTATAGTCTATGCCTCCCATGTTTATTTATTTGATATCGATAATTTATACAATAATCAGGCAAGGAAGGAAACAACAAATACTAACCCTACAAAATGTATGAATTCAATGTCTTTAGGGAGGGCATGCAGAGACAAAACAACCCAGTCTGTTTCTTGTAGGATATACATAGTTTTAACATTAATGTCATATAAATGTAAACAAACTAACTAACAAAAAAAAAAAAAAAATGCAACACAACGTAGCCATGATTGAATTTCGGACCAAAAATTCAGGTTAAGATGAAATCAAATTAGTTAGTAAAGAATTAGATGCAGGTTAAGGCTTTGGCTTGAATGAAGAAAAGCGTAATGGCATTATTGGTTTTTGTCAAGGGAAATTGTTCATTAATGATTCAAGACAAACATTCTAAAATGACTTGTTCCTTGTGTGCCAACATCCCATTTTCTAGAGCTAGCGTAAACGGCCCCTCTTCTGCTGCACAATTATTAGCATTTTGATGTATTTAGTCACATGAGCCTTTGGGTGAAAGCAGTAGTCGCAGTGCCAGTGCAAGCCTTTAACTGATGTGGGAGATGTAAGGAGCTATAGATCCTATACGACTATACGTATAAACCAGTATGTCAGAATGGCAATACTGCATGATGGTAAAAAAAAATTTTACTCGGTCAATAAAATAGAATTGAAAAAGCGAAAATGTACAAGGATCAGGCTAATTTAGTGCTAAGCCAAAAGGCCGCACACTAAAAAACCTAAAAACGATAGTAAACCTCTCCAGGCCATTCAAAAGAATGAATAAAACCTGGCCTACCCTCGTAAAACTCATAATGTTCCTCGGCCAACAAACAAGCTTGTTTGGCCGAGACATCCGCTGAAAAGTTAGCCTCTCTGTAGCTATGAATATAGCTAATATTGTTATAAAAGTTCTTCGCTATTCTCCACCTCTGCATTAGCTGCCATGGCAAGTCACCTTTTTGAAGAGCATATAAACAACTCATCGAATCAGATCTGACACATAGATTCTTCACATTCCATCTTTGTGCAACGACAGCACCATAGATTACCGCACAAACTTCAGCATAGAAATTAGTCTTCCAGCCCAGGCCAACGCACAGAACACCCAAGACTTCCGAGCTAGAATCACGGAAGACAACACCAGAGCCAGCCTGACCCGGATTACCAAGAGATGCACCATCACAACAGATCATAATCTCACCAGGATTTGGTGGATTCCAAGTAACTTCAACTGGGTCAGAGTGATCGCAAGATCTATGCGTCACTCTAAAGAAATTAACAATACGCAAATCATCCAAAGTATTATGCATATGGCCCTTCAATCTAATAGAATTATCACGAATTACCTGATGAACTCTTCCTTTAAACTCCAGCCAACGAATCTGCTTGTTCTCAAAATAAGCTTTGTTACGCATCTTCCATAGCTCCGTAACTATTGCAAGATTTGCAACCAGCCATAGATCTTTAATCATTCGACTCCGGCCCTTTGCAGCCTTGTAGGAGACCACCAGGTCTTCATTCGGCGTCAAATTGAAAATTTCAGCTGCCCACTTCCAAATTCTTTTGGCAATTTTGCAATGCCAAGTAATATGGCTAACATCCTCACAGGCTTCTCTACATAAACGACACATAGAAGGCATTTCCCTACCAGTCTTCTTCATAACATTATCATCAGAGGCACAACACTGTTTATAAAATAGCTTCCAATACTGCACACCCAAAGTAGGATGTATAACACTTCTAGAAAAGAGTGCCGTAGCTGGCAAAATTTCAGTTGGCCCACGAATAGCAGCCTTGACTGACTTGACAGTGAAAACACCCTTACTGTCCAAGTCCCAAATTTTATAATCATCTCCACCACCAATAAGAGGCAAATTATGAACATCAATATTGCATCGTAACATCAATTCTTTAGTCTTTGGAGGAATAGCCCAAGAGCCATCAACAATAATATCACTCACCTTGGCCTTAAAATCAGTAGGGCCTCTTGTTGTGATGCCAAGTCGTTGAGCAATTGAAAAATCAGCACACCAATTATCAAAAAATAAGGAAGTATTAGCACTGTTACCTATAATTGAGCGCGTGTGTTTTTGAACAAAGTTATGCACCAATCTAATGCCAGGGAAAACCGAGGAACCCAATTTATAATCAATCAAATTGCCATTGACCTTGAAATATTTTGCCTTCAAAAATCTATCCCAAGTCTTATCAGAGTCTCGAATCGAAATCCACAACTTCATAAGCATGGCCCTATTAACGTCATTTAACTTCTTGAGGCCAAGCCCACCTTCACGTCTAGAAAGGCATAAAACATCATAAAGGACCGTGAAGTGTTTGCGCCTCTCAGCATCTCCAGACCACAAAAAGTTGCGAATGGCCCTCTCAACAGATTTGATGGCCGTGCATGGCCATTTGTAAACAGCCATTGAATGAAGCAAATAGCTAGAAATAACTGATTTGATCAAAACTAACCTGGCCTGAAAAGACAATAGCTTACCCTTCCAACCTGCCAGCTTGTCCATAATCTTCTCCATTACCTGACGAACATGAATATGACGCACAATGCCAGGTTTCAATTGGATTCCCAAATACTTATCCGGGAAATGCGCCCTCTCCATGCCCATAAAGTTTGCAATAGCAATAGCACGAGACTGCCTATCTCCACCATAATAAAATTTGCTTTTGGCGTAACTAACATACTGACCGGAAGCACGTTGATACATGCCAAGCATCTCCTTCAAGTTCCGCAAGCTATGAAGATTACCCTTACAGAAAATAAGAATATCATCCGCAAAGAGTAAATGGGTTGGAGCCACACCTTTCTTACTCACCATGTGATGCATACTTCTAGCAGCAAACAATTTAGAGAGATTGCGGCTCAAAACATCTTCAATAAGAACAAAAATCAAAGGTGAAAGAGGATCACCTTGACGAAGGCCTCTTGTGATACTGAAAAAACCTTCAGGGCTACCATTAATCATAATAGATATACGGGCAGAGTTAAGAATACTCAGCAACCACGAACACCATGCATCAGAAAAGCCATATTGACGAAAAACTTCAACCACAAACTCCCAACTCACCGTGTCAAAAGCCTGGGCTATATCCAATTTAAGGCCAACGTTACCATGCTTCCGTTCAACGCTAATCTCATTGATCAGTTCTGAGGCCAAGGCTATATTCTCATGAATGTTTCTTCCTTTCATAAACGCCACTTGCTCTTCAGAAATCAATTTGTTCAACACCGTGCCAAGTCTGGTCGCCATAATTTTGGTAATGATTTTGAAGAAGAAGTTGCTTAAACCAATTGGCCTATAGTCTTTAATAGCATCAGACTTATTAGCTTTTGGAATGAGCACAATAAAACTAGAGTTAATGCCATTAGGAATCTTCCTCATCGCCCAACAGTTTGCAATAGCATTAAAAAGATCTCTAGAAATAATGTTCCAACAGACTCGAAAGAAAGAACCTGTAAATCCATCGGGGCCAGGAGCAGAATCCGCTCCAAGATCAAAAACAGCCTCTTTAACTTCATCCAAGGTAGGAATAGCATCCATACAAGCACTCTCAGCAGCTGATATGCTTTCATGCTCATAATCAAATAGTCTCGGATCAATATGAACAGCTCCACCGTTGAACTTTGCACGATAATGATCAACAATGTAATCTTTTATTTCATCCTGCAAAAACAAAGTAGAGTTAGTAGAAATCTTCAGCTCGGAAATTGTGTTTTGGCTCCTCCTCATTCTTATTGAATTGTGAAAAAAACGAGTGTTCTTATCACCATCCTCCAACCAGCTAGTTCTCGATTTTTGCTTAAGCATAGTGGCCAATTCATACCGCACATCATCAGCAGCCTTCTTAGCATCGGCAACCTTCAAAAATTGGACTTCACAACTAACATTATGGTCCAAAATATCATTCTCCTTATCAAGATTCAATTCCGCTTGCTTTAAACGAAACTGAACATCTCCAAACACCAATCTATTCCAAATCTTCAAAGCCTCCCTCAACCGCTTCAACTTTGATGAAAAAACAAAAGGAGGAGCACCATCCAGCCTAACACTCCAATTGTCTTTGACGAAGTCCAAAAATGATGGATGAGAAAGCCACATCTTCTGAATTCTAAAAGGAGCTCTCTTCGGCCTAGGACTGTCAAAAGCAAAACCAAAAAGAGGAGAGTGGTCCGAGCAGATTCTCGGCAAAGCTTTGCACCTCCAGTTAGCAAACTTATCAAGCCACGCACCATTAATCACGGCCCTATCGTGTTTAGAAACAATTCTATGCATACCACTCCGACAATTGGACCAAGTATACTTCTTCCCAATAGCATCGGCCTCAACCAAACCATTGTCAGATATCCAACTTCGAAACTCATTTATATAAATTTCTTTGATCGGCCTACCACCCTTCTTCTCATCAAGACGCAGAACACAATTGAAATCCCCCAACACCAACCATGGAACGGAAATATATCCCAGACCCAATTGACGCCAAAGAGATCTCCTTTCAACCGCATCAAAAGAAGCATGCACAGCCGTGACAAGACTCCCAGAAAAATCCAAAGTGATAGCCTGCTTAGACGAAGATAAGACATTCGGCCTTGCAAGAGTATTCCTCCAAAAGACCCAAATATTACCTTTCTGACCATGCACTTCATTAGTAATAACATCTTCACAAAAATCAAGCAAATTAAGCTTCCTAACAAAACGTGTAGTGCAACGAACCTGAGGCTCCGCAATACAAATAACGTCAGGTTTGTGCAAGTAGTAAAGCTCATTCAACTTGGCCCTTGCACCATCCTTGGCCAAGCCTTGAGCATTCCAATAGAAGACACGCATTAATTAACTCTATTCTTTGAAGGGCTTCCCGAACCCTGTCTAGAAGATTTTCCACTTCGAGTTTGAACTTGACTCACCGTAGCCACAGCAGTAGCTGTCTTCTTCTTAGGAGCTTTAGATTTTTTCTTCTTTTCCGCCAACTCCTTCTTCTCATGATCAGATAGCTCTTTATTAGCAAGAATCTCCAAAGTTCTTGCATCCTCCTCAGCTATGCTTAAAGTGTTAGTTGCAACTACATCTTCAATCACATCATCAGCTTCAACAATCACCTTATCAATCTCCTCGGTCCCAGTTTCAAATCTATTAGAAAGTGTTAAGTTTTCCAAAGATCTAGCTGGTGAAGATCTTCTTGAAGTCCTAGTGGCCTCACTAAAACTAGCGTCCTCGGTAACAGCCACAATTGGAAAATTAGCCGGAGAATGATGCAAGTCCAAAACCTGCTTCCTCAAGTTCTCTAGCTTAGCTCTAGCAATATCTTGTTGAATTTTGGCAGCTTCAGCATCAGCCTCCCGTTGCCTAGTTGCCTCCTTCATAGCCTCTTAATTTCTATAAGCTTCCATCTCTTGCATCTCCAAATCAACATCATCTTCCTTAGATAAATTATCATGCACCAGCTCCTCAAGTGCTACACCAACACTTCGCAAAACCAATTCAGCATCATCATTGCGGACAGATTCCACATCTTCTTTACGCAAACCAGGTAAAGCGTCTTCACCAGTATTAGCAACATCTCCTCGGTGCTTAGATAAGCCACCATCCTCCTTTAGCTGCACGGACTGAATATCACTGCAAGCTTCAGCACTATGAGTTGCAGCAATATGCGGCACGGACAAGGCAGCATCTTCAGTGTGATCCAATATAGTATCATCATCTTCTAATGTAACACCAGCACTCTCACTGTGCTCAGAAAAGATAGTACGTGTTCCAGTTGCTATCTCAAGGATAGATTTCTTCTTCTTCAACGTTATGGCCTCCTCACCATGTTTAGATTGCTCGGTTTCTGTTGGAACATCCGATGGCATATGCTTCTTACCTTTAGGGATTCGTTCCTTTTGCCAAAAATTCTTAAGATCATCCATATCCGCCTCAATTGCTTTTTTAATCTCAGGATCAGTTTCAACTTCAGCCCTATCCTTCAAATCATCAAACTTTTTTGTTCTACAATCAGATTTTTTATGGCCAATAGATTTACAATAATCGCAAAAGCTGGGCCTGTTTAAAATTTCATATTCCTGAACAAAAATTTCATCATTCTCTTCACCATCAATCAAAATTCGTCTCAAAGGTTGAGAGAAGTCTATGTCAACCAGAGCTGCCGCAAAGTAACCATATTCATGGCGCAAAGTACGCGGATCAACCGAAACCGGCCTACCAAGTCCTCTTGCCAGCCTAAAAATCGTCTCTTCATCCCAAAACTCCATTGGCAAAGCTGAGAAGCGAACCCAAACTGCAGCTCTAGTAATCTTATCTTTCCCAGGATCAAACATAGGTGTCCATGGATGAATTTTAAGCTGTTGAATTCCGTTTGGAGAGTGAATCTTCCATGGACCATCATAGCTTACACGTTTACGATCATCTTCATTGTCTAGCTTAATAACAAAATATCCCTTCTTCCATGGAATAAATTGAACCGAACCAGATAGCTTCCATTGATTCAATAATTCTCTTTTAACATCATCAAATTTTAGGGTTTTGAAAAAAACCAAACGACCAACCAAGCTAAATCTCCACACAGCCTTAATCCTTGTATGAGTGTCTCGTGGGATCTTGATCAAAACATCATTATTTGTTGAAGAGAAAATTGGAGGGTGAGAAAGTGTCTCGGCATCAATCTTTGATAAAACATGGGTTCTTCTCTTTAATATAGCTGCATAGGATCCTTCCATAACACCATCATCACCCGGTTTCCTAAACAAGCTATGATTTCCATCTTCCTTCCTAGACCCGCCATGAATGTCCGTCCCCATCACCTTCCTAAACGCTGTAGGAATAGCAGCGTTAGGGTTTGCACCATGATTCCTAAACGCTTCAGGAATTGCAGCGTTAGGGTTTGAAACTCCATCTTCTTCGAACTGGCTTCCAAACACGGAAGCATTAGGGTTAACAGCATAGTTCTTAGGGATATAGATAGTTTTTGATTTTGATTGATTCCATATCCTTGTTGGCTGATTATCATAACTATTAACAAAAACTGGTGGATTATTGTCTTGATTTTGCGCCATTAGAGCGCAAAATCAAAAGAAAACTTGTGAACGCCAAGAAAATTTTGAGGGAGAGAAAACCGGAGCCCAACCACGTGAAACCCTAGCTTTTTCGCTTTTTTTACTGCATGATGGTAAAAACAGTACACTATTGGTGGTAATTTTTTGTACTTTATAATTCACTTTGTGGGAATCTGACCCAAAATGCAAACTAACCGGTACCTTTTTTTCTTCTTTTTTTCAAGAATGAAGCAATCAATCATTTGTTCCAGCATTGCAACTTTGCTAGGAAAATTTGGTCTCATTTTCAAGAAAAGTTAAGTTGAAAGTTCAATATGCCAGCAGATTTGTTTACAATGCTCTTGGAATCTGTCTCTCATTTCTTCTCAACAATCTCAGATTTGGAGAATGATTTCAGTGCCCATTATTTACTGTATTTGGTTAGAAAGAAATTCAAGAGCTTTTTCAGACACAATAAACACTAAGGTAGTTTGTGCAGCATAAGATCATGTATACTCTTTTTACTTGGGGTCTCATTTACAAGAATATGGAGGCTGCTTCTTATAGGGATGTAATGGCAAATTGGCCAAAGCTTTATTTTGATTTCCTCTAATTCTAAGAGGTAGCATGTTACCTCTTAATTCTTGCTCTTTTCTTTTCTATGTTTTTGTATCTTCAAGGGTGGTACAAGTCTTTTGGACCCTCTTCGTTTTTGATCTATATGTCTTCTTTATCGATTGAAAAAAAAATGAAGCTATTTGGAATTTTGGATTCGAGTCTCTATACACTATCCAATCCAACGCATCTCAACAAAATATTTTCTTACTATTAGGAGATATTTATTTATTTTATATTTTATATATATGGTTATGTATTTTGTTAGTTAGGAAATATATTTATTATGTGTAGATTTGTTTTATCTCCATCTATTAATTCACAGTTTTTTTTTGTAAACTAAGCTTTTCAATAAGAAAACTTCGATTAATATTCTAAATTTTGTCGTTTCATGGCATCAGAGCCGAAATCGAAATGAGAAATTGGGCCAATTGCCCAAATATTTTTAAAACATGGTTCTAATGGACGAGTAAAAATTAGTATGAGTGAAATGGACACCAAAAAAATAGCAAAAATGAAATTGGATTCATCCTAGCTTAAACTTAAAAAATAACGAGGGTAAAACTGGATGCATCCTGATGTAAATTAAAAATAAGAAAAAATATTTAAAAATGGGTAAGATGAAACTGTTTACATCCTGGCTATTTTTACATTCTCGTCCAATTAAACAATATCAAATTTTACATGTCTTTTTCACCCAGGAATTATCGTTATTGGGTTAATTGACCAATTTTGAATCGAAATAACCTAGAAGTTGATCTCTCCCTTGTTTGCGCCAAAGCTTAGCGTCATGGTTGGGGAAGAATCGACTTCTAATGGTAAACCTAAAATTAATTCAATTTCACCATATTACTTACATTCTTCAGATTATACGGGTACGACGATTTCTCCGGGTGATAATTATGAACAGGATGGACAAATTGTTGTTAATACCGCACTTATGAAAATTGATGCGAATTCAATCGGAGGCTATCTTTCTTTACAAGATCGAGTGTCACTTGCTAATACTCTCACTGATGCACAGTGGGAAGCTATTGTGAATATGCTTAATTCTTCAAATAAAGAATATGACAGGAAGTAAAGAGTTTCTGTGTAAACATATCAAATAGGTTTTTTTCCGTAAAACTTCCGAACGGCACGTACATAATTGCTCCATGTGAAGGAATTGTGGTGTTTGGAGACAATATGAGATTATATCGTGTTTTATACGTTCCTGATCTTTACTTCAACTTGATTTCGTTAGCATGTTTAATTAAACACAAAATTGGTTAAAAAGACCAAAATCAGCAATTCCTGGGTGAAAAAGACATTTTGATTTTGATATTGTTTAAATGGACAAAAACTTAAAAATAGCCAGGATGTAAACAGTTTCATCATACCCATTTTCAAATACTTTTTCTTATTTTTAATTTACATCAGGATGCATCCAGTTTCATCCTTGCTATTTTTTAAGTTTAAGTCAGGATGAATCTAATTTCATCCTTGTTATTTTTTTGGTGTCCATTTCAGCCATACAAATTTTTACTCGTCCATTTGAACCATGCTTTAAAAATATTTGGACAAATACCCCATTTTCCGTTAATTAAAGATCTAAAATATATTGTCACTTTGATTGGGAAAACCTTCTTGCAGTCGTCCAATTAGTATATACCCATACTAATACCAAACCGTAACATGAGTTCAATAACAAGGGTCCCAAATAAAACTAGGGGGACCATGGACATAGACCGGACAGGGGAAACATGCTCACATGGGACATGGGCATGGCACATGAAGGAAAGAGACCGAATCTCAGCTACATACAGTCTATGCATTTTTCAGGCATATTAATCAAAATAATTGGAAAATATTATGGGTTATTTTGTTTTTGGTACTCATGTTTCGTCCAGTTTTAGAGTTTGATCTAACGTTTATCCAGCTTTGGGTTTGGTATTTAGAATTGACGTTGACCTGTGTTGACTGTTTAAGACTAGATTTTAATTAATTTTAAAAAATAAATTATATCAGTTTACAATTATATCCCTAATATGGGCAAGCATCCAATGACTAAGGTATATATCCATTAATCCTACGGTCATGATTCAACATTTTCCTTGACCTAATAATTTTTCTACGTCGTCGTCTTTCCCTTCACGACTCTGCAACCACACTCGCCTCCAAGACTCTGTACTACAATTGATGAACCAATAAAATTATTTAAAAGTATGAATTAAGAACATTAAAAACTAATCAAACTGATACAATCACAACCCATTATTCATTATCGCTCAAGGATTCTCAATCAACTTATAAACTATCAGCATACTCCACGAATAATTCATATGTTCTTTTTCTAGAACACTGCCAAACATAGAATCAATCAATTTTGACCTATCCATTATCCTATAACTCAAATTTTCATTCTTCTATATATCAACAGGATGTACGTATCCAGCTAAGAAACAACTAAATAGATGTTGCACTTCCATAAACAATTGACAAATAGACACTGTCACTGAGTACTGAAAATCGAACATGGTTTTTCTCTTGAGAACTTAAACCAAATAAAATTGAACAAGATCTAAAATCATATACATACCGAGATGATATGACCCATAAAATCCCAATTATCCCGAGTGAAGTGTTGATTTCACTTGCCTCAGTTAATTTCTCCTTCTCTAATATTGATTTCTCAGGTAATTTTATTCGCCATCTTCTGATTTGATCCAACAACATCATCATCTTCTTCTCCAATTTTGTCAATTTCAAACACTACCATCAACACTCGGCAGAATCCAAAATCCCTCAATTTTTCAGACCTAACTTCTTCAAACTCTAGAATGATCTGTTGTACCAATTCTTCAATTATTAAACAACCAGTAGAACTAATTAATTTTTTTATCAATTAAACCCATCTCTGATATAAACCCATCTTCAAATCTGGTAGTTATGAGAGCTAAACTCAAGAAAGGATATGCGGATATATACACATCTGTGATTTATCTACCAATTCTTCAATTCATCTTCACCATCTCCCATACTCTTGTAAACATGAACTACTACAGATTTGAATCACCATCAATTCCAACGGCTGCAAGTTCTGGAAGTTTCTTGTTCTCTGTAGTAGACGAGAAGGGAAATAAAGAGTGAATATGGTATCTTAACATTTATCAAAAAAGAAGGGTAAAATTGTCAATTTATAAATATATTAAATGATAAAGTTAATCAAAAGTAATTTAAAATAATTTAAGTTAGATTTCATACGGTCAATGCAGGTCAACGTCAACTCCAAGTACCAAACTCAAAGCTGGACAAATGTTAGACCAAATTCTAAAGTTGGACAAAACCTGAGTACCAAAAACAAAATAACCCAAGTATTATTGATGACCCCCAACAATTTTGTTCGGCGTTTTAACTTAATTAATCATCATCGTGAACAAAATTAATGTCTCATAATGGTTTCGTTCTATAACACCCCTACTTTAGCTGTTTTTGGTGATCTAATTTTGGTTTTTTGGCACCTTGGTACGCCGTTCATATTCAAGCGACGAAGTTAAAGAGATTTCTTGAAGTCTACTTCTACCCTATCATTTACTATCGTCCGTTGATTTACAATCTCACTTTCTATTCTATTTATGACACAAAGAAAATAACAAACGTTCTGTTATTGATAAATAAGAATTTCTTTAATCGAAAAAAATGAGTACAAAAGATTTAAAGCTCAAATATTAAAGAATCAATATTCAACACCCGAGCATACGCCAATTTTGTTAAGGTAGACAGTTGATTCAAAGGAGGGTCCAAGACAATTTTATATCAAATGCTATATAAAAGATGGAATAATTTAATTACTCAAATGATTACACAAATAAGTTGAGAGTAATAGTAAACAATTACGGGTATCTTATCAGTTTCGTAGCCTATAAATAAGGCCATGCATGTGAACCTGTTTCCCACGGACTAACATCATACGTCTCTCTCTCCCTCTCTAGATTTATTGCAATCAGTAGTCCGCTTGATTTAAAAATGGTGTCAAAGACGGTGTATGATGCGACAAACAGAAGTAGACACTTCCAGCATCAACAACATCAGCAGCAACAACAACAGTTGATGAATTGCAACAAAGGAAAAGCTTCAAAATTTAAGAGGAGTAGTTTCCTTGGTGAAGATGATGGAGCTTTGTCTGCCATTTTTTTGCTTGCTTGCATTGCTTGTTTCCCTGCTTCATCTTCTAAATAACCAGAA
The DNA here is from genome assembly GCF_003573695.1 of Papaver somniferum. NCBI lineage: Eukaryota > Viridiplantae > Streptophyta > Magnoliopsida > Ranunculales > Papaveraceae > Papaver > Papaver somniferum. Next base: position 114,633,575 of record NC_039364.1, read on the forward strand.
ATTGTAGATAATACGCTCATATATAGACAGCTTGTAATTTGGCTATTTGCGTGTGTAACTTAATTTCTTCCATCTAAGATCTATTCCTATCTCTCGAGTTTTTTTTTTTAACAAAGGAGTAATATTATTAAACATGAGGAAAATTTACATCAGAGTTTAAATGAGGAATTAACATGTCAGGTGGGTGATACCACCATTCCTCATTCAGATACAACCTTCTAACAGCTTTTGCTAAAGCATCAACTGCTTTATTACAACACCTATAAACATGATTACAAGACCAAGCTAGAGAACTATTATTACACATATTTATACAACTCTTCAAAAGAGGTAAACTCCTCCAAGGAGGAGGAGGATGTTGTTGTTGAACAAACCTACACATATTTAAGTTATCTGATTCTAAGATAACTTGATGCCATCCATGGGACAGAGCTGGATTCATACCTTCAACCAGAGCCCATGCCTCTGCTTGAAATGCACTGTGAGTCCTCTTCAAGGCTCCTTTTGATGCCACAAAGCGTCCTGCATGATCTCGAATTAGGATACCAATTCCAGCTAAATTAAAATTAGGATGAAATGAAGCATCTATATTAATCTTCAAAAAACCAGGAGGAGGAGGTTGCCAAGGAAGATCAAGTCTAAGGTTATTTCTAACAGGAATGACAGTATTGTCAAATAATGTGAGATGATGGAAATGCAAGTAATTTGTAATGCTATGGATGACTACAGTAATGTTAGGAGTAGCATTATTAAAAATAACTTGGCATCTATGTTTCCAAATAGTGTGTAGCATGCAAGCAATGATGTGGATGATCTTAGATAAGTGGTAAATGCTGATTTCAGAGTCAGGAGATTGCCAATTTCGAATCCAGTCAATAAAATGTTGATGCTGACTTAAATATTGATACAACTGAAGAATGAAATGTCTCCAAATGGCAGCAGCGAAAGGGCAATGATACATTAGATGATCCACACTTTCAAGATGATTGTTGTTGCAGAGAACACAATCTGAAGATGTAACTATATTCTGATGAAACAACTTAGTCTTGACATGTAGGTAATTCTGAAAAATCTTCCAGAGAAACAGTTGAAACTTATAAGGAATCTGCAACTTCCAGAACTTCAGCCAGAATTTTGTCGACAAGGTAGTAGCGACAGCAACACTGTGTTGACTTTCACAAAGATGATGATAAGTAGATTTAGTTGTGAAAATACCAGCAGCAGTGAGAGTCCATACCAGAGAGTCTTGTTGATCTAACTGAATTGGAATTGTAAGGATCGAATCAACTTGAGAAGAAGTAAATAATTGTCTGAGTAAAGGGACATTCCACTGTGAAGAAGAAGTATCAATAAGCTGAGAAACCCGCTGATAATTACTGAGATGAAGATCATACCAGTCTTGAAGAGGAGCATTTAAATCTGGAATCCAGTTATGGGTCCAGATGTTGATTGTTGTACCATTACCAATTTTCCATTTTCCCTGTTTAAGAACAATCTGAAGACCATGAACAATACTCTGCCAAATCCAATTACCATTATTTGCAAGAGGAGGAGGATGATAACGTAAATCATGAAAAGAAAAATACTTTCCTTTTAAAATCCTAGCACATAAAGCATCCTGGTTATGCAACAGATTCCAAGCTAACTTCGCCAAAAAAGCTGAGTTATAGTTCTTAAGATTCTTCAAACCTAGGCCCCCAAGCTTTTTAGGCAAACTGACATTGTCCCAAGAAATAAAACGAGGAGACTTATGATTGGTATAATTATGCCACCAGTACTGCCTCTGAATCCTATTCATGTGAGCAATAGTTGTATTAGGTAATTTGAAAACTTGCATCTGATACATACCCATAATACTAAGAACAGAATTAAGCTGAGTTGTTCTACCTTCTTGAGGAATCAATTTGCTATGCCAACCCCGCAGTCTTGAATTCATGTTATCTAAGATACCTTGACAATTTTTCTGACTTGATCTGTGCATAAGAAGAGGTATTCCCAAATACTTTTCACCAAGGCCCATACATTTCATTTGCAAAATATTAATGATGTTGTTCTTATGAGCAGGAGGAGAATGATTACTAAAGAATATTGTTGATTTTTGCATGTTGATGATTTGACCTGATGCTTGGCCAAAAGAAGTAAGAAGATGTTGAAGATGCCGCATATGAGTTGGAGAAGCTTGAAAAAATAACAAACAGTCATCTGCAAAAAACAGATGGTTAATAGAAGGATAATGCTTGTTAATTTGAATACCTCTTAGATGACCATATTCAACATGTTTTTGCAGAAATCTAGATAAAGCCTCCATAACAAAGAGAAAAAGATATGGGGACAAGGGGTCCCCCTAACGAACACCTCTTGAAGGAGAAAAAGTGGCACTAGGAGATCCATTAATCAACAAGGAGATATTTGTAGTGGAAATGCACTGCTCTATCATTTTAATCCAATCAGCGTGAAAACCAAGACGAGATAAAATGGACAGTAAAAAAGGTTATTCTAATCTGTCGAAAGCTTTCGACATGTCTAGTTTCAATCCCACTAAAACTTATTTGTTTTTCTTTGTTTTCATTGTATGAAGAAGTTCATGAGCGATGATTACATTGTCATAAATATGTCGGCCAGGTACATAAGCAGTCTGAGTAGGGGAAATGATTTTTGGTAAAATGACTTTCAAACGATTGGATAAATTTTTTGAGATGACTTTGTAACTGACATTACAAAGACTGATGGGCCGATAATCTGCTGGGGTCTGAGGGTAAGGGATTTTAGGAATTAAAACTTGGTGTGTATGGTTTAAGGCTTTAAGCATATGATGAGTAGTAAAAAAATGTTGAACCATAGCAGTTACCTCTAATCCAACAATGTCCCAACAACGCTGATAAAAAGCAGCTTGGAACCCATCGTTGTCTGGAGAAGCCCAAGGTCTCATACGGAAAACAACCTCTTTGATTTCTGCAATATCTGGAACAACAATAAGACTTAAATTTTCAGCATCTGAAACACAAGGGGAAAAGTTATTCAAGATTTCCCTGTTTTGAAGAGGATCCGTAGTAGTAGTGATTGCTGAAAAATGCTTAAGAAAGATGTCTTCAATTTCTGGTTTAGTATCATACCAAATATCAAGAGGACCTTTAATTGCCTGGATATTAGATTTCCTCTTATTAAAATTAGCCATTGTATGAAAATAACTTGTATTTCTGCTAGCCTCAGAAATATGTGCACCTGCCTGCTGCATAAAATATTCTTTTTGAATTGTTAACCATTGCTGAAGAGAAGAATTTAATTGCAGAACATCAGGATGAGTAATCGACATATTTTGGTCATGACAAAGTTGAAGTTGTTGATGAAGAGAATGAATTTGAGCTTCAATATTACCAAAAGATACTTTTTTACATTTCTGCAGCTCAGTTCTAGTAAATTTAAGTTTACAAAAGAACTGATAAGGAGGAGACCCTTGAAAGGATTGAGTCCAGCTGTTGTGAATAGTAGTTGAGCAAGACGGCACTTGAAACCAGCATTTATAAAGTTCAAATGGAGATGATCTACTAGAATCAGGCATGGAATGCAACAAAATAGGGTTGTGATCAGATGCAAGAGGTGCAATGTGTTGGAGATGAGCCGTATCATAACTAGTAATCCAAAGGGAGTTCACAAGAGCTCTGTCCAGTCTAACAGAAGTATGATCATTGCCTGCTCTATGATTTGACCAAGTATAATCAGAACCATGATAACCTATATCAATAAGACCTAATTGGTTGACAATATTTCTAATATGTCTAGAATGATAATTGGTTGAAGGATGATTACTGTTAGTTTCAGAATCAGTCATTGTGAAATTCAAATCACCGATTAACACCCAAGGAATGTTAACATTATGACTCATGTCTAATAAATACTGCCATTGATCCTGATTATCAGCAGAATTATTGTCACCGTACATACAAGTAAGAAGGATATCAGGCTTATGATTATGAGAGGTAATAATGGCATGAATAGTATTATGAGTAGTGTGCATAAGTTGCAAATCAATACCATTTTTCCAAGAAAAAGCAATACCTCCAGAGAGCCCTATAGAAGGATGAAACCAATAATTCAGATATTTAGTATGAGATAAGTACATATGCATCTTGGCAGCCTGAGACTTGGTTTCAGAGATGAAAAAAATGTCAGGGTCATAATGAGTCAAGCAAAATTTAAAATAGTCTCTAGTATGAGGGTTGTTAAAACCTTGGCAGTTCCACGAGAGAAATTTTCATAATAACATACCAAAAGAAAAGAAGAAAAAGAGTGTAAAAAAACCAAGAAACGGGAAACCAAATAAAACAAGTTATAAGAGAGAAAAAACTAAAATAAAGATAGAAAAGATTAGAGATATAGACCTGAACCCAAGCAGCAGTGCGAATCTGAGTTTGTAAAGCCTCAACAGCTATGTCCCAAACATTAGCCTCAGCATTGGATTCTTGACTTTCAACAGGATCTTGAACCATGTTATCGGACTGAGGCGGATCAACAATCACAAAAGTAGGACACTGTCTAGTTCTCTTCATTTTACAACTAGTGCTTTCCATAGCACTAAGAACACTCTGAGATTCAGCTTGAGATACAGAAGAACAAGACGAAGCAGCATCATTATCAGTGGCAGTAAAATAAGAGATGTGCATACCATCAAGAGGTCTAGATTCTATCTGAGAAGGTTGTCTGAGTCTAGAACGACGAGCAGAACCATGCTGAAGGAACAACTGAGCTTCCTCTTGAGGATCTCTAACTTGAGGAAGAATAGGTTCAACAAAGCCAAAATTTCTAACAGTTTCTTCCATTTGTAACCTCCGAGCTTTCATCTCTTCACAATCAGCATCTGAATGATCAACAACTTTGCATTCCTAACATAAACGATAAGGTTGCTTTTCATAAAAATAACCCACCCATCTAGTAATACCCGCAGCACTTGCAGCATAAATGCCAGAGATTAACGGAGTTCTAACATCAATCATAACCAAAGCTCTGTATTTGTAAGAAGTAGGAGGATTTATACCATTTGGTTCTACCAATCTAGTTTCACCAACAATATTACCAATAATTCTAAGAATCTCAGGGTAAGAAAACTCAGGTAACAAATTCTTAAACTCAAGCCAGTAAAGAGCAACGGTAAAATCCAGATCACGAAAGTCTATAGTTAGATTCCAGTCTTTAAGGACAATTAAATGACCATCTAGGTTCCAAGATCCTCCGAATAAAATAGAATCTTTGTCAGAAGGGTTTTGAAATTTGATACTAAAAATATTAGGGTCAAGAGATCGAACTTGCACATACCATTGATTATTTCTTATAAGATGAGGCCAAATAGCTCTTGCAGCTCTCTCCGCATCCTGCCATATCATTATACCCGGTGCATACAACTTTCCAGCTAAAGAAAATCTCCAATCCCTAATACCAGCAAGGATTGCAGAATTAGAGTGAGAGATAACCCTCCTTCGAATAGGTTCATCAGATAAAGATGCATCCTCCATTTGTTGAGTAATAAGATTAAGATGGGGTCTAACCATGATGCAGGTAAGAGACTTAGACACAAAACGAAGAGTATGAAAGATACTGAGACGATGATGGAATTTATAAACATTTTCAGCAAGAGGTGTCTTAAAGGAGGAAACATAGGTTTGCTGAATATGAATATATGGATGAAAAGTGTTGCAATAAGAGAAAGTATAAAAAGTGAAGTTATCCTGAAGAGTAAAAGGATAAACATGCTCGAGAGAAAAGTTTAGATACCCAATCTGATAAACCCAGGTAAAAGTTATCTTGAAGATTAGATCGAACACATACCGATGCACCACTGCCATGAAACAAAGCCAACTTGATAGATGCCAACTGTTGAGAAGCCAACTTAAATCAATCCAATTGATGTAATGGGACATAGCTGAAACACTGATGAATGGGCAAAGAGGGATTACTGAAGATAATCTGCCATTAAAGAGAGACAAACATAATCATTAAAGGAAAAGAAACAGTAAAGAAAGGGAAAAAAAAACAAATGGAAAAATTAGGGCAAAAAAAAAGGGGAAATCAGACAAATTTAAAGCATAATAAATTCGATCAGTAAAGATTTCAGACAGAAAAACAGCTAGAAGATAAGATTGAAGAGGATGAAATCAGATTAAATCAAAAACGAGGATTGAAAAATCAGTTGACTAAGGTTGACTTTTCGCTTAACTAATCGCTTGACCTTATCTTTTAGTACTCTAATATATTGCTGATTTGTGGTAAAATTCTAATCTCTCGAGTTAGCATCAGGGATAGCTATATGTTAATTAATTTGATGTAGCAGCCTATTTGAATAAATATTATCTTCAGCGTCAAACAAATTATAATTATCCGTTAATAACTGATTCCACTGTTTTTCCCGCCCTCCATTTTGTCCTCTTTATTTGGCTCTATCTGTGATTGATTAACTGGTTTGAGCGACAATTGAGAACCCGCAATTATTATTATTATTATTTTATTTTTTTTGTGAATTTATAACACAAAATGATTTGTTTGGTACGAGTAGGGCTGAACATGGTTTCGGTTTTCCGCCGGAACCGGATCGAAACAGACCGATAAGAAAGAAACCGAACCAACCATTTACTAATGGATTAGTTATGGTAAAAAAAAATTGAAAACCGACATTATTGGTTCGGTTTTGGTTTGATCTGAAAAACGAACCAAAAACCAATGGAAAACCAATAAGTATAGGCCATTGATTAAAATCAGATAGATTTGAGCTATATGTTAATTAATTTGTTGTAGCAGCCTATTTGAATAAATATTATCTTCAGCGTCAAACAAATTATAATTATGAGTTAATAACTGATTCCATTGTTTTTCCCGCCCTCCATTTTGTCCTCTTTATTTGGCTCCATCTGTATTTGATTAACTGGTTTGAGCGACAATTGAGAACCCACGATTTTAATCTTTTTTTTTTTTTTTTGTGAATCTATAATATAACACAAAATGATTTGTTTGGTACGAGTCGGACGACCCTCATTTTGGTCCGGACGGGTACACTAAGAGCGTCCACAGTGGGAGAGTAAACCCAAATATTTGGTCTTTTGAACAGACGTAGTGGAACGTACTATCGATCAAATTTTGATCAACGACTAAAACCCAGAGTATATTTGGTCTGGGACCAAGACTAAACCCAAATATAGTCGAGCGTTGGTATACTTCACGCCCCACCACCAGGCGGACATATAGTGCACGTCCCACATCAGGCGGACGTATATTCCACGCCCCACATCTGGCGTTGGTATAGTCTACGGTCCACATGGGGCGTACGTATATTCCACGCCCCATTTTTTTTTTATTATTTTGTATGGGGCGGGCATTATACCCCCACCCCATTCTTTGTTTTCAAAACCATTTTAGTGGGGCGGGCTTTATACCTCCGCCCCACTTCTTTCATTTTTTTTTTCTTTTTTAGGATCTACCCAATCAGGTGTTGGTATAGTCTACGCCCCACACCAGGCGAACGTATAATGTACGTCTGATCAAATTTAGTCTTTCCACCGTAGCGTCACACACCATACTAAACCCAAAATTTGATTTTTTTTTTCCTCTTTGGTCTTTGATTATACTCGCACCAGTGCAGTTGCTCTAAAGACCTAATTAACCTCCGTGTTTTTCATCTTTCTTCTTAGTTTGTCGTAATTTGTAATAAACCAGGGACAATTATACTCATTTTTCTTATCTGTGTTTTCAGTTTCAGCAAAACCAATTCTCTCATCCGATTACCACAACAAATCTCTTTTATCGAATTTTTAAATCTCCGACAACCACTACCACAAATCTTCAAAAACCACCACCACCACCACCCTCCTCCTCCATCACTAATTATTAACCAACTCTTTTTCAGTCTTCGCTATCACCACCCTCCTTCAGTTTCATACACAAATTAACACTAGCAACATCATTACCAGATTCACCATTAATTACACAACACCATCGCCGCTGTAACCACCACCACCTTACCGCGATTTTTTTGGTATAAAATCATCAACCAATTTCTTTCAATTCTGTATAAAACCATGAAATTGGACTAATTTAATTACTTTCCACTTTGATTTTGTTCACGAGCATTTGCCACAACCAAATACCACAACCACCGTGTCGTCAATCTTTTTCGGTTCTGTACAAACCCATTAGATTAAACTTATTCAATTAAACAAACTAAAGAACCAAGTAAAAAATGTCAGCTTAATGTATATATGTTGTAGAGCTGGTATGAGTATTGATGGCGGTACCAGCATAGTAGCACCATTTTAGAAGAAGAGGAGGAAGAAAAGGAGAAGTGCTAGACAGGTGGAAGCTTTTACGCATAGGGCTGTCAACGGATAAATATCCGCCGGATATTGGACAATCCGATAAGGTTAAGGTTAAGAATTATCGGATATCCGATATCCGTTAACATCCGGCGGATATCAAAAATACAAACCGATATCGTTAACGTTAGTCTATCGGATAACGGATATTTATCCGTTAAAATCCGATAACGCTTGTCACAGAAGCAAATGCAGAAATGCTGAAAATTTAGGTTGTTCTTCAAAGTTTTTTGACAGTCTTTTTTGTTCAGAAATACAAACCACACAAACACCTCAGTCACATCACACATGAAAAACAAACAACAACAGAGTCTGCAACTACAAGCAAAAAACTACACTAAAAAAGGCTAGATGACTAGATCTTCTTTGCTGGTTTCATTTTGCATCAACTTCAGTCGACGACTTCCATATCTGCATTCACAAAGAATATTGTCACAGTTCTAATCATATGGTAGCTCATCTAATATTAATACAGTTCTTAATATGGAAAAGAATTAAGTAAAGGAAAAGAAACGAAGATTTGCCTGCATCAAAGAAGTCTGGCAGCCAATCACTTAAGCATAGCAATGCTTGGACTAAATCTGGACTTAGTGAAGTTCTATGAGTTGTTAGGACCCTTCCACCATCGCTGAACATGGACTCTGACGCCACACTAGTCACTGGCACAGCCAATACATCTCTTGCTATCTTTGCCAGAGTTGGATACTTACAACCATTCATCTTCCACCAAACCAATATATCAAAGTTCATTTCATCTTGAGCTGTTAGAGTTGGAAGAATTGGTTCTGCTAAGTATGTCTCTAACTCAGATTTCTGAACATCATCTTCATCATTTTCCAACACAAAACTAGCATAATCTGTGCTTGATGCACCTGAGCTTCTTACATTCATGCGAGCGACAGAGTTTCTAAAGAAAGCAGGAGCTGCAGTGTTGTTTTGAGATTCATATGCATTGTAAACCTTGAACAAGTCTGTTTTGAATTTCTCATAAAGTTCTGCAGCTTTAGCATCTCCAAACATTCTTTTATATGTGTACCTAACCCATTTTGCCTTATACCTAGGATCTAAAACCACTCCAATGCTCATAATCAAGTTACTCTCACTCCAATATCCATTAAACTTTTCTCTCATTTTCGACCCCATTTCTTTGATATAAAAAAACTCACTATCTTCCCAACTGTTTATGCATTTGTTAATTTCATAAACCCCATTATAATACAGATTTGCAGTTGGATACTTAATCCCTGCAAACTGAGTTGAAACAGTATTAAAAACCTCTAAACATTTACATATTTCTATTCCTTGATCCCACTGCTCTTTAGATGGTAGAATATCGAAATCAGAATCAAACTCACTAAGTCTTTCAAAACCTTCTTGCAGTTTAATTGCATTCTTAAGCATCATGAAAGTGGAGTTCCACCTTGTGTCCACATCTAAACTAACTTCTCCAGACAATCTACATTGTGCCAATGCTATATCAAACTTTTCTTTCCTAGCTTGTGAAGACTTTACATATTTAACACAGTCTTTAATAGCCTCTATAAACTCAGCAGCTACTTTCATGCCATACAATACAATCAAATGCAGTATGTGGTTGCTACACCTCATGTGAAACATTTTTCCTCCAAGCAACAAACAATTTTTACCATCTAGCCAAGTGATAAGATTTCTCATCATAACACCATTAGCTGGAGCATTATCAGCAGTCAAAGCGAAAAATTTCCTATCTATGTTCCATTCCAAAGTGCAAGTTTTGATAAAATCTGAGAGAGCATCTCCTGTATGTGGTGACGGCACTACAATGTAAGCTAAGGTTTTGGCTTTCAAATTCCACTCATCATCTATAAAATGACATGTAACACAACAATAACCATCTTTAGTGTATTTGGCAGTCCACATATCAGTTGTAAGACTACATTTGGAAGTCAATTTCTCTAATTGTAGTAACAATTCATCTTTCATTTCAGCATAACACCTCATAACATATGCTCTACTTGTATTCCTACATGGCATTTTAGCAGCAGGGTTTAAATCCTTAACAAACTCTCTAAAGTAGAAATGCTCAACCATGTTGAGAGGGTAATCATGCTTAGCAATCATTCTAGCAAGGCAATCTCTCATAAAAATATGATCATACTTCCAATTAAGTAATTTAACTTGGTTATTACCTCCTTTTTTAAATGCAGTGCTAATCTTCCTCTGTCCTGTCTTGTTTTCAGGCTTCTCAAGGCAGGTTTTTAGATGTTGAGACAAGCGGGTAGTTCCTTGTTCACTCTGAGCAGGTACTAACCTTTTACAATGATGACATTCACCCATAAGTACAGCTTCTTCCTCATCTGTCTTCCCTTTTACAGGTTGTACAATGATTCTCCTAGTGAATTCATCCCATGCCGGTGACCTTGTTGTACGCAATTTCTTCAACAAAGCAACAACAAGTGGATGATTTTCATTCGCTACTTCTGCTAATCTCTTACTTGAAGAAGGTGTTGAACTTGAAGCAATTGTTGAATATTCAACACTTTGATCTTCTTGTTCTGGTTGTTCGGAATTTGGTTGAGTGCCTGAAGTTTCAACTCTGTTGGATGCTTTATGAGACATTCTGAGAACAACAACATGAATATAGTATTAGTAAGACATACTTGCTGAATAAATCATAAATCTAATCAGTTAAGTAGTAAATCAAGTCATGTACAGTGACAAACCTTGAATGTACAGCAGCAGTAGCAGCAACAACCAACTTAAAGAATGAGTGAACTCCTAGAAGACCTGAAATTTGCAGCTGAAACTCAAAACCTAATCACAAAAGCAAGAAAAAAAAATGAATTTAGTATTGAAGAAACCAATATTTATTCCACATTTTAAAGCCCCCTTCACCCTTCTAATCAATCAATCAAGTCACCAAATCAAAAAACCTCAAGAAAAGTGGAATCAACTATTTGAGAAATGAAAGATAAAGAAACCTTAATTTCTAATTGCTAGTCATGTTCTGATGTTCCTTCACAAATCACCATAGAAAAACAACAACAAGAAACCAACTGCAACCCCATGACCCTTTTTCTCATATAAACCAGATTTAGTGAATTCAGAAAGACAGAAACCAATTTCCTATACAAACTTGATAATTTTTTAGTAACCCTAATTTTATCTGGAAAAAATTGATTTTCAGAATCTCAAAAATTAAAAACATAGAAACATTCATGACTTCCTTAGGGCTTAGGGTTTCGATTAGATTAGAAGAACATCAAAATATGCAGTCGATTTTGGGGAAAAATGAAACCTAACTTTGAACATCAAAATTAAACATCGACTTACTTCTGTGAGAGTCTCTGATGATGACTGATCATCATACTTCTTCTCTGATGATGAGAGTCACTTCCTTCTCAACTTCTCGATCTCGAATCACACTTCTTCTCTGATGAAAAACGCTCCTCCTCTAATAGAGTCTCTGAGTCTAGAATCGAATAGAGAAGTCGATTTCGATAGATTAGAGTTATCCCTGTCGGCAGCATATATCTAGGGGTAGGAAATTACAAGTACACCCCTAGACTATCGGATATCGGATATTAACCTAACGGAAAGGCCCATTCCAATATCGTTATCGTTAAGAGAAAATATCCGATAAAATATCCGATTCCGATATCCGATATCCGATATGTCGGATAAAATCCTATAGGATGTCGGATTTCGGAAATGGATATCGGATATCGGTTATCCGTTGCCAGCCCTATTTACGCAAATACCCTACATTTTTTAAGATTCAAGGTTTTGACTGTTGACCCACGTGATACTTCAAGTGAGTTCCATTGCAGTCCAAGTGTCAGAATTTTAGCTGGGATAGGGACAACAGGGGATGGTCCAAATCTTGGACATGAGGTGGCACAATCTCAATGGTAAGGTAATGATTCTAGCATTGAGATTAGTAGTGGATGAAGAGGAGAACGATTAAAGACCCAGATTTATTGTCCCATATCTGGACAATAACAATTGTCCCAAGTGTAGAGTTTTCCGGATAGTTTTTGTGTCCTGCTGAGTCTTAATTTCTTAAGCTAATCTAAAGGGAACTTTGGCTTTTCTGCCACTTCATTTGGAATAGAAAAATTAATCGAAGGTCAAATGGTTTCTTGCTAATAATATTAAAGTAATCTTTGTACAAACATGAATAAACTGCTGCTTCAAAGAAAAACAAAAATGACCACACAGGTAAAATTAACTTCATATTTGCTATAAATGTTGTGCCATTATGACAGGATTGTTATTCTTTGGACACAGTTATAGACTAATCTAAAAAAAAATTATATATAGATTGGTAACTTAAAGAACACAAATATCAACCTTTCTACTGATGAACTTAACTGCAAACTATATTTGTTCGTTTTATTGACTGCCTGCTGTGAAATTTAGCTTGGCTTGATACATAGACAACATACAATGGATCTAAATGTTACCTTCTTCTTTTTTTTAATTTCTTTTTGAAACCGATCTAAATATTACTTGAAATCAAGGAAACCAATTAAATTCAAAATAAACAACACCATATGCTATGAAAGATATTTATCATAAATGGGTGGGTATATCAATTCCGATACACGCCGGCATTTTCTGCCCCCGCGCCATACCACTAGAGATTTGTTGCGAATAACTGTCTGCTATGAGATGCCTCCGCCGCCTCCACCACCACCGATGACATGGGTTATCGACGAAGGCATAGGTATAACACCAACACTCCTTCCGCCCCCGTGCCATTATGACAGGGCAATCCACTAGTAAGATTCTATTAAAAAACCAAGAAGTGGTCAAAGCCAGAATTATATCATTTTTTTTTTGACTGAAAAGGGCAAAATTTTATAAAAAGAAGTTATGTCACAAAAGCTGTGACAAGTACTCAAAAAAAGGACTCAGTGGATCACTACATCCCAATTACAAATGATTGTTTAAAGTGAAATGCTTAAGAAAATGTCAGAGTTTAAAGCCCAAAAGTACAACAAACATTTTACTGCTGTGATTAACTAAGAAGAAGTTCTAGCATGATTGTTGTAGAGTCTGTTATTACACTCCTTCCAAATGGTCCACCAAATAGCAAATGGTAATAAGCTCCAAATTTTCTTCCATATGGTATTAGATTTGTCTATATCATTGGTAGAGCCATCTAATACAGAGGAAGGAAGGTACCTCCCATAATATTAGATTTGTCTATTGAAAATTGTTGAATTTGTTGAATAATACAGAGCGTGAAGTGCCTTTCCGATCAAAATTACAATTAAAAGATTTTGCCGCTTTAGCAAGAAGTATTTGCTGCTTCATTTTCAATTCTGCTTGCATGCATGAACTGAAAACCCAAAAAGTTATAACAAGTTCTAAGTAGTGTGTAGCCGCTTCTAAAAGAGTTTTGTTGTGCCAAGAGATAGATGTTGGTTTCCATTCAAAAAGTTTATTAAGCTTCCACGGTGGCCTTCTATACTGAAGTTGTGCATTTTCTTATCCATTGTACATATTGCTGGTTGGAACAAACCTACAACTTCCGCTTTTTGTGGATCTGAGCTTGTAGATGGTCTTGTTCTTCCCTGGCAAAGTCACTTGCTTCATCTCAGTGCGACTACGGTGTGGTCAGACCACATACTTGAAGAATGTGGCACATCTTTATATAACGACACGTCATATAAAGTAGAAAACAAAATTCCAAAACAGTTATATTACCTAACAATTTGTCTTTATTTTTTGTCAACTTCTTTCTTTTTCTCAATAAGTAAAGTAGGAAATACCAATTAGTCCTAATAATAATATATTAGAACTAGTTTGGTCCAGTTGACCCAGTCAACTGTCTTTTTGGTCCTTTTTTAAAATATATATTGTTGTTTGGTCCTAGATATTATTGTTTGGTCCTAGGATGGACAATACTCAAGCGGGATGATGTCATGGATGATGTAATTTTCCTTTTATAGTGGCAGAAATACCCTTGAATTTGGGAACATATATATAGGAAAAAAAAATTAGTAGAAAATATTTTATTTCCAGATTCACTTTCTCTCTCTTCTTTATTTTCAGATCTAGTTTCTCTCTTCTCTCCATTTTTATTTTTCTGCTGCTGATGATGAAGACGATGAAGATGAAGATGAACGACGAAGGTTTTGGGTTTTTCTTCTATATCAGTGCTGCTGCTGTTGAAGACGATGAAGATGATGAAAACGATGTAGATTTTGTGTTTCTTGGTCAATGTTTTGTTGATGCTGCTGCTGTTGAATACGATAAAGATGATGAAGACGAGGATGATTTTGTGTTTTCTTCTTCTCTACTGCTGCTGCTGTTGAAGATGATGAAAATGATGAAGACGAGTTTCTGTTGCTGTTGAAGATTTGAAGATTATGAAGATTTGATTTGAAGATTCGAAGATTATGAAGATTTGATTTTCTGGTGAGTTTCATTTAATATTTGTAAATCATCTTTTTGTTCTTTGATTTTTGTAAATATGTGTTTTTGATATAGGTGTTCATTCGAAAAATGAACTCTATTTTTTTTCTTCATAATAATAAAAGTTTTGTTATGTGTTCATCCGAAAAAATGAACTATGTTTTTTGTTATGTATTCATTTTTAAGAATGAACTCTATTTAAGTTTTAATTTAGTTTGTTTTGATTAGGTGTTCATTTGAAAGAATGAACTCTGTTTTTTTTTCATAATAATGAACTTTGATTATGTGTTCATTTGAAAGAATGAACTCTGTTTTTTGTTCGTAATAATGGAAGTTTTGTTGGGTGTTCATTTTAAAGAATGAACTCTGTTCTAGTTTGAATTTTGGTTTATTCTGTTGTGTGTTCATTAAAAAGAATGAACTCTGTTTTTTGTCATAAATAGTGGAAGTTTTGTTGGGTGTTCACTTTAAAGAATGAACTATGTTATTTCCCCTTTTAAAAGTTGTTTCATCAAACATAATGAACTCAGATCTACATAATCATGACCAACACATGATAGTTCATCAAAGGGAATGAACTCATGTACAAAAATAAGAGGAAGTTCAGAGTTCATCAGAGAGCATGAACTCAAATAATTGTAGGAATAGAAGAGTACGAAAATTAAACCTGAAACAGTACGGAAGGATATTTTTGTCCAGTTAATATTTTTAAATAATTATGGCCAAATAGGAAACAACTTTTCCCGCTTGACCAAATAGTCTTAGGACCGCCTAAAAAAGGACCAAACGATTATTTCCCCATAAGCAAAGCAATTAACGGGATTTGGAAGGGACATATTTTTAAGTTAAGTACGTGTCAAAATATAAAGAGGGTCCACATAAAAAATGTATGTGGCCCGATCACATCTTAGACGGATGGATCTCATCTCTAAGAATTAGAGTAAAACTGGACTGTTGGGTTACTGCAGTCCATGTTGCAGCAACATTTATTTTAAATTTACGTTTTTTTCTGGGGCTGGTCATGTAGAGTGTTTATTAATTTATGTTTTTCATGTTTTTCTTCATTGTCCAGGATTACACACGTCTTTGGAGATGTTAATTTGTGATTTTACATTTTCAGAGCATCTCCAATGGTTGGGTCAAGGTCATCTGAAATGACGAGGGTACCAAGTACACTGCAGTCCTTTCAATATCAACCTATAAGTCCGACACTTTGTGTGATCTAATATAGACAGAGACTATCAAGAAGATGGCAATAACAAGGTATATACTTGGTATCAGTATATAGTATAAGTCTGGATCTGAACCTTAACTATGGGGATCGCCCAAGTGTTTGGATTAAAATAAAGTTTATTTACTTTTAACTATAACTAACTTTTTTTTATAATTACGAAAAGTAATAGTAAAGACACAATAAGATTTTGTTAACGAGGAAACCGCAAATGCAGAAAAACCACGGGACCTAGTCCAGTTTTGAATACTCTCAGAATTAAGTCATTGTATAAATACCACTACCAACTTCGTACAGTTGAGACCAAGTAAACTACCCCTAGTTTCCTAGTTCCCTTAGTACCCCTGCGTCTAAAGCCAATCTCCTCAACACACCTGAATCTTAAGATAGCTAGAGTCCACTATCTTAAGTTGCTTCAGCCGCTGTGAAGACTTCAAGCACTCAACTCCTCTGGATCATTTTCTGAAACAGTAAAAAACTAATCCGTTCGGTAACTACTATTCCAATCACAAGAAGTAAATCAGAGATTATAGTTGAGTTCAATAAAGGCTCTTCCGTTTAATCGAATAAACTCAATTGTTGGGTAAGATCTACCAAGATTTAAATTATCAAGATAACCCGATAGCTTGTCGATCTACTACTGCCAGTAAATCAATTGTCTATCAAAGATAAACAAAATCTTGTCGAATCCCAGCCGATCAAGTTTATGCATGAAGTTAAATCACAAAGATACGAAACGAATAAGAAATCTTCTTATCTTCAAATCTTCAATGTATTCTTCTATACTTGCATAACCAAACTTGATTCCTTTGTGATAGATCACACACAAAACGGAATATGTTAATAATGGATGATCACAAGCCTATCGTAAGATCTTAAAAAAATGATTTAGTCGATCCTTAATCTAGTTCGAATAACCTTATATCAGAAGAGAAGGTTCTCAGAATAAACAAACTATGTGCAATCAAGGTTCAACCACCGTTAGTCAATCAAATCAATAATTGAAAACTAAAATAACGATGAAAATTCTAGTTTCCCACAGACGGGGCTATCTAGACGCTTCTTGATCCCACATAAGTCTTTGAACTAGTGGACGTACGAGATTTCGTCTAATTAGGTTACTCTCCTCTCCAAAATAGTATTACAAGAAATACTAATAGTCGGCTACAGCAGTGACTACAAATGAAGTTGTCAGCCTGCCTCAGGATAAGTTTGTTAGAGCACTGCTCGGTCGAACTCGCAAGTGTTGCTATGTTAAGCTTGTTTGTCAAGTTTAGTTGATCAAAACTATATACTTGATTTCTAGTCTACTTATATTATGTCTCATATTAGGATAGAAGTGTGTAGTTGAGTTTTAGAACTTTACGGAGTTCACCAATTGAAGAAGAAGATCTACTGAAGAGCTTGGAGGAACTTCATCAACAAAAAGTATGTGGAGACTAAAACTTATCCATCACTCATAATTCTATTCTATTATATCTTCTAAAGAAATTGTGTATATACTGTGTTGTTCCATAAGGTGTCTTATGTTGACCTCTGTCGACTGAGTCATTGTTTTGGCTTAGTTGTTGCTCCGTGAGGTACTTTATGTCGAGCATATTCAACTAAATTCATCATCTTTTTTGGTTATTAGTTGTTGATCCGTAAGTTTTCTTATGTCGAGCATGACCAATTAAATTGATTACTTTTGTGATTAGTTTGGTTGTGTATTCCGATTAGATTAATTATCGGTTCTCTGTGATTAATCTAATTGTGTATTTTTTGAGTCTTCATAAGTTCACTTATGTTGAGCATTTCCGGTTAAATTAATCATGAATTCTCTTGTGGTCAATTTATTTGAGTATTTTGGATTCAAATTCATACTTGTATGTGATTTGTTATGTCTAAATAAATCCTTCTTTTCTTTCTTGAAATTAAGGTCGCTCTTGTTGTTCTTTCGGGAATGACATATTATGGGGGAGAGTTCTTAATTGAACTTGTGCTTAATTGCCAAATCTTTGTGGGGAGTGCGGTTGTGGAATATTATAGGGGTTATCTTGTATCTTTAAACTCCTTGATGAATGCATTTAGCTTCGGCTTTATGATTGCATCTAAATAAGTTGATATTTGCTTTCTTTTGGTCATGAAATATCTCTTTCGGAAATTTCATTAGGTTCCCGTTCTTGTACCTTTGCCAATTTTATTGACAAAAAGGGGGAGAATTAATATGTAGTTCACACTAAAAATACATATGGTTTTCGGATCATTATGTAAGGGGGAGTGGTTTCCATGTGAGATGGAGTATTGACTAAGGGGGAGTGATACATATCACCATAGTATTGTTGTTGAAGTTGTGATACAATTGAACTTTGACGCTGTATAATGATATTATAACACTGTATAACAATGATCGAGAATTATGTTTTCTCATTGTTATAGCTACGAATTTTCAACAACGATGATGCTGAACTTACAACCTTTGGGATCATTGGAGTACTTGGAAGTGACGAAGATTTCGAGTAATGTTGAAGATTAGACATGTGGAATAGGAGCTACAAAAGTTAATTTATTTATTTTTTGTATTCCATACGTATTAATAGTTTTGTCACTAAAATTGACAAAGGGGGAGATTGTTAGAGCATTGCTCGGTCAAACTCGCATGCGTTGCTATCTCAAGCATGTTTGTCAATGTTAGTGATCAAAACAATAAGTCTTGATTTCTAGCCTATTATAGTTAAGGTCTCGGACTAGGATAGAAAGTGTAGTTGAGCTCAAGAACTCCATCGCAATCATCATGCAAGACGAAGGACTACTCAAGGAACTGTTGGAACTTCATCGACTAAAAGGTATGTGGAGAATTGAACTTATCTATCACTCAAAAGTCTATTTACTCTATCTCCTATTCTTGAGACAAAAGTCGTTTTGCTATATAGACTTTGATTATATACATTTGCTATTTCGAGCCGAGTTTATCTCGCCTATCTATTTCTCGAAATATGAGTTGGTAAGCTCTCGCTTTAGCCAAATTCATCTTTACCTAGTGATGAAATTCATGTTACGTTTCAATCATTATAAACATTGCTCTGACGAAAAATGGTTTGTGAATAACAACTATATAACGTCCTCTGAGAACGTTTCAAGGGTTGAAATGAGAATTTAGATTATATATCCATTGGTGGATATAAGCATTGTTGTGGAAACACATAAATGTATAAGTCATTTTTCCTTGAACCGAAGTTTGCGAACTTTGTTGATCAAGAGAACCGGAATAGTGGCGTGAGCTAAGTCCGCGAACTGGCGGAAGTTTTAGACCCGAGAAAATCTGCTGGAGTTTGTGAACTCCTTCCGGGAACTTAAGTCCGCGAACCCATCCCGCGAACTTGAATAGGTTATATCTAAAAACGGTTGTTCTTGAACTCATGTTTATATAAACTAAGGAATGCTTTTGCAAACCGTGGCTATAAAGTTCATGAACCAATTCGAGTGAATCAAATCGTTTTTTCTTCGATTGTGTCTTGTGTAGTTACATAAGATCTAAGAAATTGAACAACTCTTTAACTAGTTCATTTGAGTCATTTGAACTAGTTATGGTGAAGAAGAATATGGTTGATATGAAATTTATCATATGGCTAACCATTTGGTTAACTATTGTTGAACCAAAAAATGTTCATGTTTGGGTACGGTTACATAAACCCAAAATAGTACATTTCATTTGTGTGTAACAAGCTAAGTTTTTGATCTAACGGTTGAGAAATATTAGCTTGAATCTAATTAGGTTTTCATCTAACGGGGAATATTGAATGCTTTGTTACCAAGCTAACATTGATTGCAAACCCTGATTTGAAAGACTATATAAAGGAGAGCTCTAGCAACTGGGAAACCTAATCCCCACACCTTACGTGTGATACTAGTTGCATAAGCTAGAGTCGATTCTCCTTTAACATTTGGTTTTTTCTTCTCTAAACCAGGTTAACGACTTAAAGACTTCATTGGGATTGTGAAGCCAGACCGATACTACTTTCTCGTAGTTGTATGATATGATCTTGCGGTTTCTATCGTACGAGTACAATCGTAAGGATTTGCTTGAGATTGATATCTTCGATAGGTAAGATAAAAATTAATCACAAACATCTTCGTCTCATCGTTTGTGATTTCACAATATCTTTTTTCGCTGCATCGATTAAGATTATTGTGAGGTGATTGATAATACTAGGCTGTTCTTCGGTAATATAAGTCCGGGTTATCAATTGGTTCCTGTGCACCTTGATTTATCAAAAGACGGAACAAAACTCGTAGGTATATTCGTGGGAGACGGATTTATCTATTACCGTAGATTTTTCTGTGTGATACATATTTGTTTATTAAAGTCTTCGACTTTGGGGCGTAGCAAATCTTAGTTGTGGGTGAGATCAGCTAAGGGAATCAAGTGTGTAGCATCCTGCTGGGATCAGAGACGTAGGAGCATAACTGTACCTTGGATCAATGTGATATTGATTGGGGTTCAACTACAGTCCAGACCGAAGTTAGTTTGAAGTAGGCTAGTGTTTGTATCAGCTTAATACAATATGTGTTCAATCTGGACTAGGTCCCGGAGTTTTTCTGCATTTGCGGTTTCCTCGTTAACAAAATTCTGGTGTCTGTGTTATTTCTATTCCGCATTATATTTTGTTATATAATTGAAATATCACAGGTTGTGCGTTATTCAATCAATTAGAATATCCTACCTTTTGGTTGTTGATTTAAATTGATTGACACTTGGATATTGGTCTTTGGTACCATCCAAGTTATCTCTCTAGTATTTGATAAAGACTCGCAGATTTCTATTTGCTTGAGTATATATCAAATCGAGAGATTGAGATATAAACTCTTTGATATACTTTTTATCTAGATTGAGTCTGGCTGTCTATTTGGTTCTCTAGAAAGTATATTGGAGTTTGTCCATACATATTGCTAAGCGAAATATTGGGTGTGGTTGTTGTACCCCCGCTTTTTCAATAAGACCGGATTATTAGTTGAGTTTCATGTTCACCTTGATTTATCTAAAGACGAAAACAAAACCAGAATAAACATATCTGTGGGATACATATTTGTTTATAATTCTTCGACTTTGGGTCGTAACAACTCTTAGTTATGGGTGAGATCAACTAAGGGAACTACGTGCGCAGAGTCCTGCTGGGATTCAAGAGGCGTAAGAAATGCGACTGTACCTTAATTGGTGTGAGACTTGGTTAGGGTTCAACTATATTCCAGTCTGAAGTTAACTTGTAGTAGAGTCTGTAGCGGCTTAATACAATGTGGTGTTTAAATCTGGACTAGGTCCCGGGGTTTTTCCGCATTTGCGGTTTCCTCGTTAACAATTTTTTTTGGTGTCTGTATTTTTTCTTTTCTGCATTATATTTGTAGGTTGCGCGTAGTTCAATCACAGTTGATAAATACGACCTTGCTTGTTGGATAAAACTTGATTGATACTCGGACATTGGTCTTTGGTACCATCCAAGTTATTATCATATCAACCAGTCTCACGGATTTCTGTCTAGTTGATTTACTGATTGTATTGAGAAAGAGATAAAGCTCTTTAATATCACTCTTTATTGGGTCTCACTTTTAAGTTGGTGCTCTCAGAATTATATTGGAGTTTAGTCCATACAGATTGCCGGACGAAATATTGGGTGTAGTTGTTATACCCCCGCGTTTAAAAGTTTGTAAGAAGAACAAAATTCATTATTTATAGACCAATGTAGTTTGGACACCAAGGAATTTCCATAACCAAAAATATTCTCAAGATATGCAATAAACACATATTATCGATTTTTTCTAATTCCAACCAACATCTAACTGTCATACCGAAATCCTTATTGGATTATAACTCAATATTAGCTAGCATACAAGATATTTAATTAATATATCTTCCAGAGATATGTTTTGGTTGCTCGAAAAACAAAACATATATATTCGGAGATCTTAACAAAAAGATTCTAAACAATTCCGTTTGGGATCTCACTTCAGTATCAAGGAATATCTTTGAACAGTAAAATATAATATTTGTACACATGTTTAAATTGCTCACAATGTCAACATCTTGAACTTTCCTATTTTGCAAACCCAACTTCCAAAATCACACAAACCCTAAAATGTACATGAGTTTGGAAATAAGTTTTGCCATGGGGATCGGTTCTACTAGAGATCCCCAATAGGTAGGGATTGTTTCTACTAGAGATCCCGAATAAGGATCGAGCCTGCTAAAGATCTTCAATGCATATGTATGTGTCATGTTATAGATCCCCAATAGGAACCGGACCACCAATCCATTGATTTCTTGAACTACGAAACAAGTTTCACAAGTCTACTTACTTAAAGTCATTAATTAAACATATTTTTCTAGGCATGAAATGAATTCTAAGTTCATTACAAACTCTAGTAACAAGTTACAAAGATTACGTGTATGTCATAATTAGGAAATTCAAAATATTGACGTTATACTTCGTAACTCAATATACCTAAGTTGTAAAACAACTTGTATATTCTTCCTTGACACTTTGATCATAATAAGATGATCAAGTCTCTAATACTAGAGTTTCATATATATAACTTCGCATGTTATGTTTTCAATCTAAACAACTTGAAAGTAATGTATGTAATGGAAACAAGTCAAGTCTTGTATTGCTAACCTCAAGTAGAAGGATGATGTCTTTGTTGATGTCGATACGTCTTCAGAATCTTCAGATCTTTCGTGTAATACTCGTATGTCTTAACATTTTTAGACTTCCTAGTCTAACCTAACGAAGTTAACTCTAGTAATCTAATCAAGCAACTTTGAATTTTATTATTAAAGTATGACAAACAATCTTGACATACCAACAATTGGTGGGTTCAACCGAGCAATGCTCTAACATCATCCTATGTGGAGGTCTTATTAACATCTTTTTTTGGCGGGTCATTGCTAAAAGACAAAAAAAAAAATTAAAGATAAAATTTTCATCTAAAGTTCATCTCCAATCTCCAAGGTCTTATCTAACAAACTTTGATTACATTTAGAAACAAATGATGATGTGGACTTAAGACCCAAGGTCATAAATAAAGCCTAATCTAGACTTTCTCTTTTACCCCCATTTAGACATGTCATTCTTTTTTTATGACATTCACCTTTGTATTGGAGATGAAACTTTGGTATAAAAGGTCTTAAATCTTAGGTGCCATGTAATTTCAAGACCTTAACCCCCTGCATTGGGGATGCTCTCACAGATGTATATACAAACCCATACATCGTGGCATTAACCCGTGCTTAGAGATTCCATATGTGATTTATGTTGTACAAACCTTTCATTGGTTTTCTTCACGCATCCATGAGTCATGTCCATGTGCCATTCGTGAGAGCATATCCAATGCAAGGGGTCAAGGTCATCCTACGTGGAGGTCTTATTAACACCTTTTTCTTTGTGGGTCATTGCTAAATGACAAAAAAATATCAAGATAAGACTTTTTACCTAAAGTTCATATAAAATCCCTAAGGTTTTATTTGATAAACTTTATTTAAATCTAGAGACAAATGATGATGTGGACTTAATACCAGGGTCACGAAGAAAGTCTATTCTAGACTTTCTCCTTTACCCCCACTAAGACATATCATATTTCTTTATGACCTTAACCTTCGTATTGGAGATGAAAACTTGATAGAAAATGTCTTAAATCTTATGTTTGTCATCAAGTGTAGTCAATCTCGTCCGTATCGGCCGAGATTCCGGTGATATTCTCGGTTTCGCCCCTACAACAAACGATTCTTACAATTTCGTCGAGCCGAAATTTAAACGTAAATATCTCCTGACTCGCCCAAATCTCGGCCGAGACGAGTCATCCCCAAATTTCGGTTTTCAATTTCTGAATTTTTTTCACAACAAAAATCATCTTTTCAACAGCAAAGAAACAAAGTTTTGTAACAAAAACTCAGAGATAGAAAACAAGTATATTAGCTCCATGGACTAGTTCTTGGCTACTGAAACAAGTAACAATATTGTAGTCAAAAGTATCAACATACGATACTATGACAACTACTTATTCAAATGTGAGACATGTGTCATCCAATTAATCTGACCAAGAGTAATCAAGATAGATTACTTAAGCAACTAACATTTACAGAAAGTTAAACTTATATTTATTTTCTATTTTAAATAGATGGTGTGGTTTTGTTGGATTTATACAACCTTTACTGATATACATATGTATAAATTTGTACAAAATATTTGACGTATAAGTGTAAAATTTGGAAACAAGAATGGGAAAATTATTCGAAATTTTTACCGAGAATCTTCATGAAATCTCGTCGTAGCAGTGTCTCGCTCCAGGCCGAGACAGACCGAAATCCAAGATTGACTAAATTTTTAATACCTTTCCCCTTGTGTTGGAGATGCTATGATTAGACGGAATATCCTATCTAAAATTTAGGTTGTGTTACTCGGTCAGTAATGGATTTGTATACAAACCCGAAACCCGACCCTAACGGGTACTGATAATATACTAGTTAAGGCCAGGGGTTTTGAGAGCCGCTTCGGCTTCGCCAAGGTTCGTACAAAGTCCATTCCTTTTGAACCTAAAACCCTCGACATTTACTTATTCTTCTCTTGAAAAAGGGAAACGAAAATGTTCTCTGGATAGGATTTCAATAATAAACCCTAAATTTCTCTCAGAACACTAACATTTTCACCAGACTTATGTAATACAGTAGTTCATTTCCTGGTTAAACTCAGTAAACCTCCTCATAGAAGAAGAATCAAAGCTTACAAAGTCATAGGTAAGAACTTACCAATATATTGAAATTTTATTCGATTGATTTGGTTATTTAGATTTATCTATTAACATCTGAAGTTGATCAGAAAACTTAGAAGATATAGGTTTTTAGGGGATATTTTATTTTTAATTTTCGTAAGTTTGATGTTATCAACCAAAAGGAATTAAGTAGCTATATTTTAGTTACAATGTTATCTGCGACCTGAATTTCTTAGGTTTAGCTTTGGTAATAAATCTGGTAATTCTGGATTCTATACTGAGTAGTGAATGCGAATTGGAAAACTGCAAAGAATTTTAATCGACTGTCTTATCTCTATCTCTAGTTGTTATAGGGTTGTGTTTCTATGTGTTGACTTCATTTAGCTCGTAAATGTTTGTCAAGAGGTTATGTTCAGTTTGTCCAATTGTTCTGTTTGGTTCTTAAAGGTGAAAGGAAGTGGCTATGCTTACTATACGGATTCTGGTTGACTCTTAAATGGATAGTTTCAGTCTTTCAGATTTTCCTTTAGTTATACTGTTATGCCGTCTGGTTAAATGCTTTTTCTTCTGCACCTTGTGGTTTTAATAAACTCATAACTTGCACAGGGTGACCTTGCATCATTCCAAACCTTTTTTCCACAATGACATGTGCCTGCATAAGTCGGTATCCAGTACTCCACCCAAGAGCAATTCTACCTTTGGACTCTAGATTGAGATTTCGTGGTCGAATCACCCGGCCTTATCCCGCTGCTACCTCAACAACGGCTTCCTCAAGATCAGGATTTCTTTCAGCTGCTATTACATGTGAACTAAACCAGTCCAATGTGTCCCAGAAGTCCGAGGAATGGTTTGCCCTACGGAAAGATAAGCTGACAACAAGCACGTTTAGTACGGCTTTGGGCTTTTGGAAAGGAAATCGTCGTTCCGAGCTCTGGCACGAGAAGGTCTTTTCACCAGATACCGATTCATTCAGCGCTGCTGCAAGGGCTTGCATGAATTGGGGTGTTGTTAATGAGCCTGTAGCAATTGAACGTTACAAAAGTATAACAGGTCGAGAAGTTGACTTGTTAGGCTTTGCTACACATACAGAGGAGCAGTTTGGATGGGTAGGTGCCTCTCCCGATGGATTACTTGGGTCCTCCACAGATGGTGGGATATTAGAGGTGAAGTGTCCGTATAACAAGGGAAAGCCTGAACTGGCTCTACCCTGGTCAACACTCCCCTTTTATTACATGCCTCAGGTGCAGGGTCAAATGGAGGTCCTGGATAGAGATTGGGTTGACTTGTACTGCTGGACTCAAAACGGAAGCACCATTTTCCGCGTACATCGTGATCGGCAATACTGGCAGTTGATGACTGGGATCCTGCGGGAGTTTTGGTGGGAAAATGTAATTCCTGCCAGAGAACTTTTGTTGCTTGGGAAAGAGCAGGATGTTAAAGTTTACGAGCCGTCTTCAACACATAGGCAAACTGGATTGATGATTGTTAAAAGCTTGAAACTAGCTGCTGAATCGGAATTGCTATGTAGGGAGATTGCTGGTGAGATCAACTTTTTCAAACCAAAATGATATAGCTGAATGATTGGTAAGGGCTCATTTCATTACTTTTGTTATTATCAGCCAACATCTTTCAACGACATCTGTATTGCACAGGGCAGGTATAATCTCATTGTAGGTTTACGATATTCCAACTCCAAAAGAATATATGAATAGGTGATATTCCATTCTTTAACAAATCCCTTTGGTGTATTTTTAAGTTGTGCCAATCTTTAAGTTCATGGCACTGTATACTATATTGTCACGCTTACATTTTTTATGTTGTGTCTCAAGTAATTTCTTTCCAAAATACAACCCATCAGATGTGTTCTCTATGAAAATGCTATTCAGATTTTGTTAATTCTAGATGGATATGCCAAGAAATTGAAACCAGAGGATAGAAATGATATAAAAGAATCTTGAATAGGAAGGAATGAAGTACAGAGCAATTGAAACCGAAGGATAGACATGATAACTGATAAATTGGTTAAAACCTACAAACAGAAGTTGGTTGGGAAACAAGGGCCATAATTTTCCTGCCATAATTTTCTATTTTCTGTAGAATTTCTATATCACTTTTTTTTTGGCAAATTTCAGTTAATCTGACCATTAAAAGACAGGTTTCTAAAGATACACATTTAGAAATGAAGCAAAGAAAAACTGAAAACATATGAGTTTCTGGGCAAGAATTTGAGAATTCCAAACAGGTTATATCTCCTTCCAGCATTCAGGCACGAAGAAGGTAAAAGAACAGAAAGTTAACAAGTGAGGCATGGACGGTGGTTTGTCGTGGGCAGACCAGTGGGATAACTGCCCAGACCCACCACCACCTGCAAAGTCTGAAGATGAAAATAAGAAGGGAAAAGATGGGTCTAAGGACAAGTCGAGTTCAAAGAAATTTGGCCTGAAATGGGTGAAAGATCTTTGCAAGAAGAATAAAAAATAACATCTGATGATCAAGAAACATTTATTGCCCGAATTAGAATAACTGTTTATTTGTTCAATTTTTTTTTTATTAATTCTTTGCGAGCCAGTTTTTTGTTCTTTCAGTTTATGGTTTGATTGTGTAATGTAATGTACGATTTTTAATCTCTAGATTCTTCTTCCTTGAAATTTATTTCTTCATTTGTTCTTCATTGCTCTCCCATTGTACAACATTGGGGAGGAAGATGTAAATCTTATGTTAAAGTATGCGGGCATCCAACTCAAAATTAATTGGCAATGAGTGGAGCAGCCCTTCCATAATATATCTTAAGTTCATTACGCGGAAGCTAGTGATGTGGGACTATTGTCCTTTCACATCTCTTATCTGATCTCCATGAAGAATCGATACCCTATCATGATTTTAAGCCATCTTAAAATACAGTTTCTGTATAATGTTTGTTTGGGTCACCAAAAAGTACATTCCTTCTTAAAACGGCAACGCCATTGCCAAATGGGCTTTGATTAGAATACGAATACCTTTGACAAACTTTAAGTGCTCTAGACATGTGTCAATGGAATAGGACTACAGAACAGCCACTACATTAAACATGCGGTGCTAAGAGCTTCTCCAATGGAATGTGTATGAAGATAAATGGCTAAGTCCGCATAAGATATACATTCATTTTCCCTAAAATTCTTCTCCAACCCCAACTTTTTAAATCAATGTAAAGATGACATGACTTCACTTTTGTTAGACATTGTCAAGGTAAATGTTGAGTTTTAAACATTCAACTTGACAATATCAAGCTATCCTAGTAAATAACCATTTTTACTAAATTAATCCCAATATATTAAGTAACCATTTTTAACGCTAATAAAATTTAAAAACTACTAAAAATAATATTTACATTTAATCCACGGAACATCACAAACAACACTTTGGAGATGAACTATTCTTCCAACCTAAACAACACCTGTAAACACACACAACCATCATTCGAGATGCTCTAAACAATGATATCCTATGTCATGTCACCACATATCAGAAAATGGCACCAAAAAAATATCTTCTTAAAGTTTGTTTTTATTCCAATTCCGCTCTAGTTCCATTTTGTGATCCTAAAAAGAAATCTTGTTAAGTTTCCATTTTATTGAGGATCAAATTCTGATTGTAATCGGAAACCGGTGGAAACCCAAACAAATCTCAGTTTGTTGAAATTAGCTTCAGAAAAGAACTTATTGGTTTTGCAATGGAATCTAATAGGTCATCTACAGAAGGAAGAAGATCTTCTGTGTCATCAGAAGGAGATGACCCCTCCCTTGATAATACCAATGTTTCCGAAACTGGGTCTCTCTCAATTATTGTTCTTGGTGCTTCTGGTGATCTTGCTAAGAAGAAAACTTTTCCTGCTCTGTTCAATCTCTACCAACAGGTTCTGTATTATATCTTATCTTTCTTTCTTTTGATTTTGAAAATAGGATTTGTTACTTGCAGTAATTCCCGAATTTAGGTGTTTACAGTTTTATAAAAGAGAATTATAACAAAGTGCTTATAGTGATATATCTCTAGATGAAATGTGTCCATGAAACTGTTTATGTAGCAGCTTTGTAAGGGAGATGCACGATGCAGCACTACCCTGTCTTATATGCTAATTGTGTGGAATAGGAATGTCTCACTACTCTCGTGCTTAGAATCACATCCCTTGACGAGGGAGCTGCACCGGGCATCTCCCTTCAGGGAACCAGGTGCTAGCACCGCTCGTCAGCACTTTCAATTGTTGTCATCAATTGATTATTTTATGGTGCATTTGCAAAAGTACGTGTGCACATTAGTGTGACATATTCCTGTTCGTTTCAAGTGTTGTGGTTTCTGTGGTGTATGCAAAAGCTTAATGGTAAAAGTATTCAGTAACTATAAATTTTGAAGGCTTAAATGAATAGTGAATTCCGGATGTTGCTTTACACTTTGTTTAGAGTAGGGGGATACAGGGGATGTAACCAATGCATTATCCTATTTTACTGATAAACATCTTTATAGCTGTTAGACTCTCCCCATGTTATTAGAAGATTTGTTCATTGATGTACTAATGATTTGAAGGTGTATGCAGGGATTTCTACAATCAAATGAAGTTCATATATTTGGATATGCCCGAACCAAGATTTCAGATGAAGAGTTAAGAGACAGGATCCGCGGGTTAGTTTATTGTCCCTGTTAGTTATTGTTTGACAAGTAATTGGCATAGTATTGAAAGATGTTTGAAAGTGTCTCATGCTAGCTTAGGTATTGGACTCTTTGGAGTAGGAAGACACTCAGCTCGTTGATTTCTCTAACAGCCCTTTCTGTTTTTTTACTTATTTTAGCACCCCTAACGAACTTTTTAAATTCTTATGATAAATGTGTTTCCTGTATCAAGTTCACTAATTAGTATTGATGTGCATGGTAAGGACACGAGATTTATTTCTTTGTGAACATGCAGACACTTACTTCAGAGCAAGAATTCTTCCTCTGGTTCCAGGGAATCAGAGGATGCAGCTAAGTTTCTGCAACTGGTAAGTATGGTGCTGATTCAACTTTTTATCACTAATGAGAAATGAGACTTTGTCTTATCTTATGATTTCAGTAATCATGTCTTGTAGGTCAAGTACATCAGTGGTGCCTATGATGGCGAAGAGGGTTTTCGGTTGTTGGATACGGCAATTTATGAGCATGAAGTCTCTAAGAATACTCAAGATGGATCATCCAGGCGACTGTTTTATCTTGCACTTCCACCTTCAGTATATCCATCTGTCTTCAGAATGATCAAACTCTTCTGCATGAATAAGTGTAGGTTACATTGTGGTTTGAACAAACCTTCCTGTTGCTAGATCATGTCTTTGGATTTATTAAATTTCAGGGATATATTTTTCACAATACATTAGTTAATTCTTTTCAGCTGATTTAGGCGGCTGGGACGGATTGTTGTTGAAAAGCCGTTTGGCAAGGATTTGAAGTCTGCAGAGGCTCTTAGTGGCCAGATTGGGGAATTATTTGGTGAAGAACAGATTTATCGTATTGATCACTACCTAGGAAAAGAGTTGGTTCAGAATCTGGTAATGTTTTCCACTGGAGTTCAAGCCATCTTTATTTTCCCTCAAGACATATATATCTCCTCCAATCCATACCTAACCTTCAATATGACCTATTTGAATTGGCAGTTAGTGCTTCGCTTTGCAAATCGCTTCTTTTACCCCCTCTGGAACCGTGATAACATCGATAGTATACAGGTGAGTTTCTCCACCGAAACCCTTGCTAAAATCTCTGTACCGGAAATTTATTGGATAATATTTGGATGTAATCGGTGTTCATATAAATTAGTATTAACGAGATTCAGCTAGAATCTTGCTTAATTGCACCTATATTAATGGTTAGTATGTCTTATAAATTGTAATTGGTTCACCTCTCCTTGGAGAGAGCTCAAGTGTGCAGCATAGGTTAAGTGGTTTTGGATTCTTGCCTATTAGCGACTATATGAGCTTAAAGAGCTTCTCAATATCTGGGAGATGGGTATATAAGAGGCTTTAAGTCATGTATGATTATTGACATAGAGTAGCGTTGATCTTTATTTCGTCTGAAATAAGCTTACTACATATCTTATATGTGCCTCTTGTTATCTCTGTCTTGGTGGCAATTGTTGTGACTTTGCTGTACTGCGTCAAGGTCTTTGCTCAACTCTCGAATGTACACAGGCTAATCATTTTTAGCAACTTGAACCAGAAGTATTTTTCAGCTGCTTCCTACAAAGATCAAATTACTGCTTGTTTCAAATTTATCTTAACTTATGTAGATTGTATTCAGAGAAGATTTTGGAACTGAAGGACGAGGTGGATATTTTGACGAGTATGGGTATGTGTGAATGAAGCTACTAACTGTATCAAAATTGGAAATTTATGTTATATGATGATTGTATCTTGCATATGACATCAAGATCATTTTTCAATCTTACATGCTTACATTATTTCTCAAAAAGAATATATAAATTTGCAGAATCATTCGGGATATCATTCAGAATCATCTGATACAGGTACTTTCATTTCAAACTAGTCAAACTTACTTCAAAGTAATTAACTTTTGTAGGATTACCAATTTTTGTTTTTCTCAAATGTTATAATCATGCTCAAATGATATTGTTCGAACTCCTGCAACAGAAGATATATCATTGTGTTTCAGTTAAGACTTTTGAGTTTTGGTATAATTTTGTCACGAACTACTTTAGGTTCTCTGCTTGGTCGCAATGGAGAAACCCGTTTCTCTTACACCAGAACACATACGCGATGAGAAAGTGAAGGTACTAGTCTAGATTCATTCTGTTATATTGAATAATAATATTACCTGTATGTTTTTCTTGTTTTCTTCTACTGTATGGCAAACCATCACGTGTATTACTATTTTTTTAAAATTCCAGGTTCTCCAGTCAGTTGTACCCATTAAAGATGAAGAAGTTGTCCTTGGGCAGTACGAAGGCTATAAAGATGACCCAACCGTTCCAAATGACTCAAATACCCCAACATTTGCAACGGTAGTTTTGAGAATACACAATGAAAGATGGGAAGGTGTGATAAAATTGTCTGCATTTCTGCAAATAGGAAGTGCCAGTCAATACACTTTCGTTTCTCATAATTGTGAAAACCCATGTGCAGGTGTACCTTTTGTACTTAAGGCAGGAAAGGCTTTGAATTCAAGGAAAGCCGAAATCCGAGTTCAGTTTAAGGAGGTTCCTGGGGACATCTTTAAATGTATGAATTGGATTGGTCGTCATGCATTTTAACCTCTGGCATCCACGGGATGAATGCACTCTTATGTTTTACTATTCTCTCTTTTTCTCAAGGAAATTTCCGATTTGTACATGGGACAGGTAAAAAACAAGGAAGAAATGAGTTCGTCATACGCCTGCAACCTTCAGAGGCCATGTACATGAAGTTAACAGTAAGTTGTTTAATCTCTCTTGATCTGTCTGTAATCTTCTAATCGGCTGTCAGTCTAAATCATATTTTCTCACAGGTGAAACAACCAGGACTACAGATGTCAACAACTCAAAGCGAATTAGACTTATCTTACCAACAACGGTATCAAGGAGTACAGATTCCAGAGGCTTATGAGCGCTTGATTCTCGATACGTATGATTCGTTTACTACGTATATTGCATAGTACCAAAACTGCATTGCATAAATCGTACCAAAACTGCAACTTAAGAGGGTAAAGAAATAACAACAAAAAAAAAGAAAGAAAAAAGAACAAGGGGAGGAAGATACTGAGACACACTTTTTTTTTGAAAGGTTATGTTATGCCGCTGCCGGGGAACGAACCCGGGTCACCTGCGTGACAGGCGGGAATACTTGCAACTATACTACTACGACTGATTTAACACACTTTTTTGTTGTTGTAGGATAAGAGGGGATCAGCAGCATTTTGTACGTAGGGATGAATTGAAGGTTGGTATACTACAACTCTGTGTATTTCGAGTGTGATTGCATTACATGCCGTAAGAAATGCCAAACTGATAAATTTGATCACGTCAATCATCAAGAAGCTTGGGAGATATTCACCCCGATGCTACATCGCATTGATGATGGAAAACTGAAACCAATTCTGTACAAGCAAGGTAGCCGAGGGCCAGTAGAAGCAGATGAGCTTCTAGGAAAAGCTGGTTATATGCAAACACACGGTTATAAATGGGTTCAACCAAATTTATAGATTTAGAACAACGTGGTAATAGCAATAATCTTTTACTAGATGAGTGCTAATAAAAACTGTGATGAAGGTGTCATACATATATCACGCCAATTGAATTCTCAATGTCAGGTCTTAATGTATGTTTAGTTCAGATACCTAATCTAGTATGTATGACATGTATACTGTTGTGTACTTGTTAGTTAAAGTTAATCTAAAGAAAAATAAATTGACACTATGATGTGAGATTTCTGTTGCTCTTTTAAATTCCAACTTCTTTTAAACCTAGTTATGAAAGCAAGCATGGTATGGAACAATTCCATGAAAGTTTTCCATACAATTGGGCATCCATAGTTTGTGAAAGACCAAATGCAGTACAGTGTTTTTTACTTTGGTTGCAGCGATTAGAAATCTAAATTGCAGTTGGTCGTTTCTATGGCTCTCAAGTCCCGTATTGTTGCTGTCGTCGTTTCTTATGGCTATGAAGTCTCAAATTGTTGCAGTTGGTTGTTTCTTTATGTCTTTCTTTGAGCCAGTGTATTGAGTAGTTTAAGAAGAGTGTTAGTCTTATTATCTGATAGTTATTAGCTGCTATTTTTCGTAGCTGTCTATATTTGCTCAAGGGTTAGTCTTGTTCACCGAGTCTTTCTCGTTTTCATATATAAATATGAACTTGTCCTTCTATGATATTCAGTAAAGAAGATCAAAGCCTTGTCCACCGACTTAGTGCTTTTGATATGGTATCAGAGCCACCTCTGATTTTCAAAACCTAAAATCAGAAATTGTTTTCAGTCTTTATCTGTTTCTTTAAAAATTTCAAGATCTTTACCAATCTTACTAAAATTCATCATTCAATGTTGAGTACATCAAGATTTGCTTCTTCAACTCCATTAAAACTCAGTATTTCTCCTCCAGCAAAGCTTAATTCTACAAATTTTGTGTTATGAAAGTCTCAGATTGTTCCTTTGTATAAGAAGTTTTGATTTGTACAAATATGTAGATGGAGATTACTTATAGTGGATTCATCAAGATCAACTTCTTCTTTCATGGCTTATCTCATGTTTATATGATGGAACTCATTTTTTTGTTCTCGGTTGTACCACTTCTTCGAATGCTTGGCAAACCTTGTAGGATAATTATAATTCTTCAGTCAAATATCGACTTATGCAACTCAAGAATGACTTGCAACATCTTCGCAAAGGAAATGAATCCATGCAAACTTATTTCAGCCATGCTAAGTCTATCGCTCACCAACGTTCTCAAGTAAGTCATTATGTTCTTGATGAAGATCTAGTTTTTCATATCTTGAACGGATTATCGACGCTTTCCTCACATCTGTTAATACTCAACAACTTAAAAGCTTAGAGTCTATTACCTCTAATGATCTTCTCAGCTTACTTTTAAGTGCAAAACATCAAATTGTTGAATCTCCATTTGATGTTCCAATTGCATCTGCTAATATTGCTCAAAACACCAGTACCACACCAGATCTATCTAGTTCCTCCAAATTTTCATCTAATTCTCATTATAGAGCACCTTCTGATTGGCATTATTGTTAGAGCATTGCTCGGTCGAACTCGCATGTGTTGCTATCTCAAGCATGTTTGTCAATGTTAGTGATCAAAACTATAAGTCTTGATTTCTAGTATATTATAGCTAAGTCTCGGACTAGGATAGAAAGTGTAGTTGGGCTAAAGGACTTCATGGCGATTCATCATACAAGAAGAAGAACTACTCAAGGAACCGGTGGAACTTCTCGACAAAAAGGTATGTGAAGACTTGAACTTATCTATCACTCAAAAGTCAATCTATTCTATCTCCTACTTCTTGAGACAAAAATTCGTATGCTATATATAGACTTTGATTATACACAGTTGGTATTTCGAGCCGAGTATACCTCGCCTATCTATATCTCGAAATATGTGTTGGTAAGCTTTTCGCTTCGACCAAGTTTATCTTTACCTAGTGACGAAAGTCATGATATGTTTCAATCACTTTGAAAATTGCTTTGACAACTTCAGTGATTGAAATGAGAGTTTAGATTACATAACTGTTGGTGGACATAAGCATTGTTGTGGAAACACATTTATGTATAAGTCCTATTCCTTGAACCAAAGTTTGCGAACTTCGTTGATCAAGAGAACCGGAAGAATGGCGTGAGCCAAGTCCGCGAACTCAGTCCGCGAACTGCCGAAGTTCTCAAACCCGAGAATTTCTGTTAGAGTTCACAAACTAGTGCGTGAAGCTAAGTCCGCGAACCCAATCGCGAACCGGCGAAGTTCTCATCTCGAGAATTTCTGCTGGAGTTTGTAAACTCTACCCGGTAACTTAAGTCCGCGAACCAAGTCTGCGAACTTAAGAAGGTTACATATCTGAAGATGATTTTTGAACTTAAACTTAAAAAGACTAAGGAATGCAGTTTGCAAACCGTGGCTATAAAAGTTCATGAACTGATTCAAGTGAATCAAATCATCTTTGCTTCAATTGTGTCTTATGTAGTTACATACGATTTCTTTGCAATTGAACAACTCTCTAACTAGTTCATTTGAGTCATGTGAACTAGTTATGGTGAAGAAGAACATGGTTGATATGAAATGCTCATATGGCTAACCTTTTGGTTAACTATTTTTGAACCAACAAGTGCATACGTTTGGGTACGGTTAACAAACCTAGAAGCGTGCATTTCAATTGTGTATAACAAGCTAAGTTTTCGATCTAACGGTTGAGAAATATTAGCTTGAATCTAAATCAGGTTTTCATCTAACGGTGGATATTGATTGCTTTGTTACCAAGGTAACTTAATGGCTGATGAGCACGCAAGTGTGGCGCATTTTCACTCATAAATACATTAGCTGGGACTCATTTTATCACTAATAAACTTGTTTGTAGGTGTTTTTGGGCAATAAGTACTTTTAGAAAAATCAGCTCGAAAAGTTGTTAAAGGCACCTCCGGAGGGCATTTGTTATTCCGACTCTCATTGTTGGTTAAGGGGCAACTCAATTACTAAGGGCACCTGCTTTACTATTCAACACCCACTGCTATTCACACACCGAGTTTGGTTAAGGGCTGTCCGTCTTTTTCCTCGTTTGAAACTGAAAAAGGCGGGAAACTTGGTTCATCGGAAAAACAGATTTTAGGGTTTGCATTTGGAGACGATTCAAGAAGACTCAATGGCTGAATTTGTTTGGGAAGTTTTGACTGAGCTTAACAGGCCAGGTAACGAGTTTTGATTCGATTAGAATTGATTGGAATCACCGCTGGAAGAAAATATGGACTGTTATTCTCGGGTTTATCCCGGAAAAGTTTTGCTTGGATTTGTGTGGAGTTTAAGTCAGACTAAAGCACAGAAACCGGTTGGATTGGGCCTGTTAAACTCAAACAGGTCTGGTAAGTCCTTTAGATTCGAGAAAAGATGGGTTGAATACGTGGATTTTGTTATAACAGAAAAGAGAAGATATTCACGGTTTTTCCAGCATTTACTGAGATTGGCGTGTGCGAGAATCAATATTTGAAGAGTTTTAAATGTCTTAGGAGGGTGTTTGGATGCTGCAGAGTCGTGATGAAGTAAAACAGGGAAGTACTTGGTGTGATATTTTGGGAAGCAACGAGATATTCTGTTTTGAATTTGGAGAGATTTTCTCGTGATTTTATTCAACAGATTGATTGGAAATGAGATATTGTGACTTAACAGGGATGGTAAGTCTCCCAGATTCACAAAAAGAGGGATAATTCACCAAGCTAGGAAAAACAAGGCATTCACGTACGGGAGAGATATTCAGGATTATGTAGTAATATTTTGGAAAGATTGCGTATCTCTACAGCTGTTAACTCAATATTATGCGTGTTCCAGAATGTTTAGAGTGTGTCTGAAGCAATTGAACGCATGAAGGAGGAAAGAAAGGGAAGAAAATATCTCGAGGATATATTCTTTTACTGCCGAGTAATGGAAGAATTTTTGGAGTGATTGAGCAAGATTTCTTGCTGCTGCTGGATATATAAAGGGTGCTGGTGTTTCTTTGAAACAACATCGAGAGTTTGGGGCAGAGACTGGGGGTAAAAGAGGAGGTTGCAGAGTGAATCATCACCTGCAGGAAGAATAAGCCACGAAGAAAATAAGACTGCAAACTGCAGTCGTTATTTCTAGTGTCTTATTTTTCCAACATCCTAGCGTCTTAAATTTTGTAACAGTCCATTGTAACAAGTAGCTTCAGTTTGCAACAAATATTGTTCTGTAACGCCTATACAACGTTGCAAATTCATTGTTTTATTAATAAAAACACCATTTGAGCTATAAATCATATTTTTTGGGTGTGTTTTTATCATGAGAAGCTAGACCCCAACACTGGGTCGACGGAGGAAGCCGGACTTCATATATGGGTGAATTTGTTTTATTTTCTATATGACTTTTGCACTTAATTAAAATAGAATTATGATTTGAAAAAATTAGTTATTATTTATTAGATGGGTCATGCTTGCTTAGATGTTTGATGCCCCATGCTTACGATTTATAATTAATGTTTGGAGAATCTACCTTGGCAAGAATAAGAGTCGATGTTGTTTTATTTGTCGAGCGATAATTGTTTGAGAATGAATAATTGAACCTATTGATATGAGTTTGGCCGAATCCTAGACCCAGTAACTCTCTATTTTATTCCTTTAAAATTAATCTGAACAAGTCTTAGAGTTCGAATCTTAATTACTACGACAACGACAATCAAAAATCTCATCATTTTGGCGCCGCCGACGCGGATTTGTTTTTAGATTAATTTTTAGGTTTATTTATTTTTTTAATTTTGTAAAGTATATTCATTTTTTTTTAGATTTTATTTTTTCCTTTTTATGCGTTTCTTTTTGTATTTCTTTTCAGGGACATATTGAGGATGATGACTTCTTATGAGGAGACGTCACCTACGATGACGCTGGCGGAATATAAGCGTAGAAAGTCAAATTATCAGGAAACCTCATCTGAGATGACGCTTGATGAATATAAGCGTAGGCAATGGTATGGAGTTTCTGCTCCACATGAGGTAAGTGAAGAATCTCCTTTAGAGATATATGAGAAGTATTATAAACACACACCACCTAGTTTGGAACAAAGACTGAGAATATTGGAATGCCAAAAATTATTTAATGATGATGATGATCAGTCTTGTAGTGACTCTCCGTTCCAGACAGAATTTGTAGATGACCCTGTGGATGATTGTGTAGATGATTTGCCCAATTCCATAGATGAATCTATCTCACAAGATAATTCACCAAACTTAGAGGTTGTTTCTAGACCCCTGGACTTCCAAAAATTACCTAATTTAGGGTTAGAATCGTGTGCTTCAAAAATTGTGTTGGAGTACTTTGCATCTAAATACCCAGAGGACTTTCCTATTCCTGATACAGTGCATAAGCCTATTGATAATTCCCCAGTCTTAATACAATCCCCATATTTTGTTCTTTACGCACTTCCTTATGCAGTAAAAACTTGGTTTAGGGGTAAATCTTGGTTTTTGATAGTTTCAGCGTCTCCGCGTTTTCATGACATAAGTGTGAAGCTGTCGTTTGTAAATATTGTATTTTGGGTCGATCCCCAAGTTTTCAGGTTATTAGTTTATGGGGATCCTTTTGTACATCAGTAGGTGTATTTTTATTTTTATTTTTATATTTTCGTTTACTTTTTTTTTTGCATCTTATGGATTTTCCATCTTAAGTTTTGCATTGGATGACTCAATTACATTGAGGACAATGTAATGTTTAAGTGTGGGGGAGTGGTTAATGTTTGATGTTTCTTTTTCAGGAATTTCTTGCATATTATGACCAGCTGTGTAGCGGGTCTACAAAAAAATAAAATAAAAATAAATTATTATAGTTGTTAGGTTTATGACCAGCTGTGTAGCAGGTCTATTTTCATGTATTTTCTTATTATGACCAGCTGTGTAGCGGGTCTGCAAAATAAAAATAAAAATGAATGATCAGCTGTGTAGCGGGTCTACAAAAAAAATATATATTATGATTGTTACGGTTATGACCAGCTGTGTAGCAGGTCTTTTTTTTTTCTTGCATGCTATGACCAGCTGTGTAGCGGGTCAGAAAAAAATAAAAAAAAAAGCAAAAAAATTTTTATATGACCAGCTGTGTAGCGGGGCTCTCTCTCATATTATTTGACCAGCTGTGTAGCGGGTCTTCTTCTGTTTTGCTCGAGGACTAGCAAAATGTAAGTGTGGGGAATTTGATGAGCACGCAAGTGTGACGCATTTTCACTCATAAATACATTAGCTGAGACTCATTTTATCACTAATAAACTTGTTTGAAGGTGTTTTTGGGAAATAAATACTTTTAGAAAAATCAGCTCGAAAAGTTGTTAAAGGCACCTCCGGAGGGCACTTGTTATTCGGACTCTCATTGTTGTTTAAGGGGCAACTCAATTACTAAAGGCACCTGCTTTACTATTCAGCACCCACTGCTATTCACACACCGGGTTTGGTTAAGGGCTGTCCATCTTCTTCCTCGTTTGAAACTGAAAAAGGAGGGAAACTTGGTTCATCGGAAAAACAAATTTTAGGGTTTGCATTTGGAGACGATTCAAGAAGACTCAATGGATGAATTTGTTTGGGAAGTTTTGACTGAGCTTAACAGGCCTGGTAACGAGTTTTGATTCGATTAGAATTGATTG
Organism: Papaver somniferum; assembly: GCF_003573695.1. Classification (NCBI taxonomy): domain Eukaryota; kingdom Viridiplantae; phylum Streptophyta; class Magnoliopsida; order Ranunculales; family Papaveraceae; genus Papaver; species Papaver somniferum. The sequence continues at coordinate 114,673,132 of NC_039364.1, forward strand.
GAATCACCGCTGGAAGAAAATATGGACTGTTATTCTCGGGTTTATCCCGGAAAAGTTTTGCTTGGATTTGTGTGGAGTTTAAGTCAGACTAAAGCACAGAAACCGGTTGGATTGGGCCTGTTAAACTCAAACAGGTCTGGTAAGTCCTTTAGATTCGAGAAAAGATGGGTTGAATACGTGGATTTTGTTATAAGAGAAAAGAGAAGATATTCACGGGTTTTCCAGCATTTACTGAGATTGGCGTGTGCGAGAATCAATATTTGAAGAGTTTTAAACGTCTTAGGAGGGTGTTTGGATGCTGCAGAGTCGTGATGAAGTAAAACAGGGAAGTACTTGGTGTGATATTTTGGGAAGCAACGAGATATTCTGTTTTGAATTTGGAGAGATTTTCTCGTGATTTTATTCAACAGATTGATTGGAAATGAGATATTGTGACTTAACAGGGATGGTAAGTCTCCCAGATTCGCAAAAACAGGGATAATTCACCAAGCTAGGAAAAACAAGGCATTCACGTACGGGAGAGATATTCAGGATTCTGTGGTAATATTTTGGAAAGATTGCGTATCTCTACAGCTTTTAACTCAATATTATGCGTGTTCCAGAATGTTTAGAGTGTGTCTGAAGCAATTGAACGCATGAAGGAGGAAAGAAAGGGAAGAAAATATCTCGAGGATATATTCTTTTACTGCCGAGTAATGGAAGAATTTTTGGAGTGATTGAGCAAGATTTCTTGCTGCCGCTGGATATATAAAGGGTGCTGGTGTTTCTTTGAAACAACATCGAGAGTTTGGGGCAGAGACTGAGGGTAAAAGAGGAGGTTGCAGAGTGAATCATCACCTGCAGGAAGAATAAGTCACGAAGAAAATAAGACTGCAAACTGCAGTCGTTATTTCTAGTGTCTTATTTTTCCAACATCTTAGCGTCTTAAATTTTGTAACAGTCCATTATAACAAGTAGCTTCAGTTTGCAACAAATATTGTTCTGTAACGCCTATACAGCGTTGCAGATTCATTGTTTTATTAATAAAAACACCATTTGATCTATAAATCATATTTTTTAGGTGTGTTTTTACCATGAGAAGCTAGACCCTAACACTGGGTCGACGGAGGAAGCCGGACTTCATATATGGGTGAATTTGTTTTATTTTCTATATGACTTTTGCACTTAATTAAAATAGAATTATGATTTGAAAAAATTAGTTATTATTTATTAGATGGGTCATGCTTGCTTAGATGTTTGATGCCCCATGCTTACAATTTATAATTAATGTTTGGAGAATCTACCTTGGAAAGAATAAGAGTCGATGTTGTTTTATTTGTCGAGCGATAATTGTTTGAGAATGAATAATTGAACCTATTGATATGAGTTTGGCCGAATCCTAGACCCAGTAACTCTCTATTTTATTCCTTTAAAATTAATCTGAACAAGTCTTAGAATTCGAATCTTAATTACTACGACAACGACAATCAAAAATCTCATCATTTTGGCGCCGCAGACGCGAATTTGTTTTTAGATTAATTTTTAGGTTTATTTATTTATTATTATTTTTTTTTAATTTTGTACAGTATTTTCATTTTTTTTAGATTTTATTTTTTCCTTTTTATGCGTTTCTTTTTGTATTTCTTTTCAGGGACATTTTGAGGATGATGACTTCTTATGAGAAGACGTCACCTACGATGACGCTGGCGGAATATAAGCGTAGAAAGTCAAATTATCAGGAAACCTCATCTGAGATGACGCTTGCTGAATATAAGCGTAGGCAATGGTATGGAGTTTCTGCTCCACATGAGGTAAGTGAAGAATCTCCTCTAGAGATATATGAGAAGTATTATAAACACACACCACCTAGTTTGGAACAAAGACTAAGAATATTGGAATGCCAAAAATTATTTAATGATGATGATGATCAGTCTTGTAGTGACTCTCCGTTCCAAACAGAATTTGTAGATGACCCCGTGGATGATTGTGTAGATGATTTGCCTAATTCCATAGATGAATCTATCTCACAAGATAATTCACCAAACTTAGAGGTTGTTTCTAGACCCCTGAACTTCCAAAAATTACCTAATTTAGGGTTAGAATTGTGTGCTTCAAAACATTTATTGGAGTACTTTGCATCTAAATACCCAGAGGACTTTCCTATTCCTGATACAGTGCATAAGCCTATTGATAAGTCCCCAGTCTTAATAGAATCCCCATATTTTGTTCTTTACGCACTTCCTTATGCAGTAAAAACTTGGTTTAGGGGTAAATCTTGGTTTTTGATAGTTTCAGCGTCTCCGCGTTTTCATGACATAAGTGTGAAGCTGTCGTTTGTAAATATTGTATTTTGGGTCGATCCCCAAGTTTTCAGGTTATTAGCTTATGGGGATGCTTTTGTACATCAGTAGGTGTATTTTTATTTTTATATTTTCGTTTACTTTTTTTTTTCATCTTATGGATTTCCCATCTTAAGTTTTGCATTGGATGACTCAATTACATTGAGGACAATGTAATGTTTAAGTGTGGGGGAGTGGTTAACGTTTGATGTTTCTTTTTCAGGAATTTCTTGCATATTATGACCAGCTGTGTAGCGGGGTCTACAAAAAAATAAAATAAAAATAAATTATTATAGTTGTTAGGTTTATGACCAGCTGTGTAGCAGGTCTATTTTCATGTATTTTCTTATTATGACCAGCTGTGTAGCGGGTCTGCAATATAAAAATAAAAATGAATGATCAGCTGTGTAGCGGGTCTATAAAAAATATATATTATGATTGTTACGGTTATGACCAGCTGTGTAGCGGGTCAGAAAAAAAATAAAAAAAAATTATATGACCAGCTGTGTAGCGGGTCTCTCTCTCATATTATATGACCAGCTGTGTAGCGGGTCTTCTTCTGTTTTGCTCGAGGACTAGCAAAATGTAAGTGTGGGGGAATTTGATGAGCACGCAAGTGTGACGCATTTTCACTCATAAATACATTAGCTGGGACTCATTTTATCACTAATAAACTTGTTTGTAGGTGTTTTGGGGCAATAAATACTTTTAGAAAAATCAGCTCGAAAAGTTGTTAAAGGCACCTCCGGAGGGCATTTCTTATTCGGACTCTCATTATTGGTTAAGGGGCAACTCAATTACTAAGGGCACCTGCTTTACTATTCAGCACCCACTGCTATTCACACACCGGGTTTGGTTAAGGTCTGTCCATCTTCTTCCTCGTTTGAAACTGAAAAAGGCGGGAAACTTGGTTCATCGGAAAAACATATTTTAGGGTTTGCATTTGGAGACGATTCAAGAAGACTCAATGGCCGAATTTGTTTGGGAAGTTTTGACTGAGCTTAACAAGCCTGGTAACGAGTTTTGATTCGATTAGAATTGACTGGAATCACCGCTGGAAGAAAATATGGACTGTTATTCTCGGGTTTATCCCGGAAAAGTTTTGCTTGGATTTGTGTGGAGTTTAAGTCAGACTAAAGCACAGAAACCGGTTGGATTGGGCCTGTTAAACTCAAACAGGTCTGGTAAGTCCTTTAGATTCGAGAAAAGATGGGTTGAATACGTGGATTTTATTATAAGAGAAAAGAGAAGATATTCACGGGTTTTCCAGCATTTACTGAGATTGGCGTGTGCGAGAATCAATATTTGAAGAGTTTTAAACGTCTTAGGAGGGTGTTTGGATGCTGCAGAGTCGTGATGAAGTAAAACAGGGAAGTACTTGGTGTGATATTTTGGGAAGCAACGAGATATTCTGTTTTGAATTTGGAGAGATTTTCTCGTGATTTTATTCAACAGATTGATTGGAAATGAGATATTGTGACTTAACAGGATGGTAATTCTCCCAGATTCGCAAAAAGAGGGATAATTCACCAAGCTAGGAAAAACAAGGCATTCACGTACGGGAGAGATATTCAGGATTTTGTGGTAATATTTTGGAAAGATTGCGTATCTCTACAGCTGTTAACTCAATATTATGCGTGTTCCAGAATGTTTAGAGTGTGTCTGAAGCAATTGAACGCATGAAGGAGGAAAGAAAGGGAAGAAAATATCTCGAGGATATATTCTTTTACTGCCGAGTAATGGGAGAATTTTTGGAGTGATTGAGCAAGATTTCTTGCTGCTACTGGATATATAAAGGGTGCTGGTGTTTCTTTGAAACAACATCGAGAGTTTGGGGCAGAGACTGGGGGTAAAAGAGGAGGTTGCAGAGTGAATCATCACCTGCAGGAAGAATAAGCCACGAAGAAAATAAGACTGCAAACTGCAGTCGTTATTTCTAGTGTCTTATTTTCCCAACATCCTAGCGTCTTAAATTTTGTAACAGTCCATTGTAACAAGTAGCTTCAGTTTGCAACAAATATTGTTCTGTAACGCCTATACAACGTTGCAAATTCATTGTTTTATTAATAAAAACACCATTTGAGCTATAAATCATATTTTTTTGGGTGTGTATTTATCATGAGAAGCTAGACCCCAACACTGGGTCGATGGAGGAAGCCAGACTTCATACATGGGTGAATTTGTTTTATTTTCTATTTGACTTTTGCACTTAATTAAAATAGAATTATGATTTGAAAAAATTAGTTATTATTTTATTAGATGGGTCATGCTTGCTTAGATGTTTGATGCCCCATGCTTACGATTTATAATTAATGTTTGGAGAATCTATCTTGGCAAGAATAAGAATCGATGTTGTTTTATTTGTCGAGCGATAATTTTTTGAGAATGAATAATTGAACCTATTGATATGAGTTTGGCCGAATCCTAGACCCTGTAAATCTCTATTTTATTCCTTTAAAATTAATCTGAACAAGTCTTAGAGTTCGAATCTTAATTACGACGACAACGACAATCAAAAATCTCATCAATGGCAAACCCTGATTTGAAAGACTATATAAGGGGACATCTAGCATCAATGCAAAACTAATCCCCACACCTTACGTGTGATACTAGTTTGAGTGCTAGAGTCGGTTCTCCTTTAACCTTTGGTTTTCTTCTTCAAAAACCAGGTTAACGACTTAAAGACTTCATTGGCATTGTGAAGCCAGACCGATACTACTTTATCGTAGTTGTGTGATCTGATCTTGCATCTTCTATCGTACGAGTACAATCATATTGATTGGCTTAAGATTAATATCTCCGATAGAAAAGATATAAAAAATAATTACAAACATCTTCGTCTCTTTATTTGTGATTCCACAACATCTTGTTTCACTACCATACGATTAAGATTGTTGTGAGGTGATTGATAATTCTAGGCTGTTCTTCGGGAATATAAGACCAGGTTATCAATTGGTTCCTATTCACCTTGATTATTATCAAAAGACGGAACAAAACCTTTTAGGGTTTATCTGTGGGAGACAAATTAAGCCTTCGATATACTTGTCTGTGTGAGACAGATTTGTTTATCATCAAGTCTTTGACTTTGGGTCGTATAAACTCTTAGTTGTGGGTGAGATCATCTAAGGAAATCAAGTGCGCAGTATCCTGCTGGGATCAGAGGCGTAGGGAGTACAACTGTACCTTGGATCAGTGGGAGATTGATTGGGGTTCAACTACAGTCCAGTCCGAAGTTAGCTTGGAGTAGGCTAGTGTCTGTAGCGGCTTAATACAGTGTGCGTTCAATCTGGACTAGGTCCCGGGGTTTTTCTTCATTTGCGGTTTCCTCGTTAACAAAATTTCTGGTGTCTGTATTATTTCAATTTACGCATTATATTATTTTATCTTTATAATTGAAATAATTCAGGTTGTGCGTTAGATCATCAATTAGAGTAATCTAACTTTTGGTTGTTGATTGTCATTGATTGATCTTCGGATATTGGTCTTTGGTACCATCCGAGTTATTCCTTGTGTTTGATTAAAGACTCGTTGATTTCTATTAGCTTGAGTAAATCGAAACAAGAGAGAGATATTAACTTCTTGAGATACTTTTACCGAGATTGGGTATGATTGTCTAGTTGATTCTCTATAAAGTATTTCAGAGTTAGTCCATATAGATTGCTAAGCGAAATATTGGGTGGTGTTGTTAGACCCCCGCTTTTTCACTTGGCATTCTGCTGGTGGATTCAATTTTCGAGCTTGTGCTGGTGGTGTCGGTCGATATTTTCCAAATTTTAGAGCTCGTGGTGGTGCGTATGGTAGTTATCGAGGAGGAAAGTTTGATAGTGGTGGGTTTTGTAGTGGTTATAATGATAAACATTCTAATTTCCTTCCCACAATCACATGTTGTTTGCCATATACACATTAAATCTGGTCATACAACACTTGATTGCAGAATTCGGTACAAAAAAAGTGTTTCCGACTATCCTCAAGCCACCAATGTCTATTTTGATGATGGTTACTATGAAAATTCCTATGATGAATATTGGAATCCAGATCCTGAGGTGTATGTAGTTTACAATGATGAATACAATTCTTTTGCTGCTTCTGTTGGTGGTGAGAGTTGGACACCAGATTCTGGAGATACTCATCATATTACTAATGATTTGAGTAGTCTCAACTTACAATCTGAATTTCAAGGTGCTGAGCAAGTGAGAGTTGGAAATGATACATGTTTTCTCATTAATCACATTGGCACTTCTCATCTTATTTCTGGCAACTCTAATTTTCTTATGAATAATGTACAACATGTACCTGATATTTTTAGAAAGATGCTTTCTGTTTTTTAATTCACAAGAGATAATCATTGTTACTTTGAGTTTCATCTTTCTTATTTCTATGCTAAGGACCTTCAAATACACAAGAAGTTTCTACAAGGAAGTGCTAAGAATGATTTTTACGATCTCAACCAAAGTAGTTAATATCGTGTATCGGTATCGGCTCGGTCCGATACACCTATACAAAAGATTATATCGGTTTTTACAGGTGATACATAATTAAGACCAAGAACTTTAAATATTTATAAATCAATCTAAATTTTTTGGTGTCATATGATGCATTAATTCTCAAGATTAAAAGCTTCACTGTATAAATTCAATCATATTCCAATGTCATTACTGAATCAGATTGAGTTTTCAAAGGCATAGAGGAAGAATATAATTAGGAGGAAAGGTTCTGTTTATAAATTTTAATAAATAAATAATTTATTCTACCAAATTACTCTTGCCGATATTATCAGTGTACGGGGGAAACCGATATATCGGTTTGTATCAACCGTTACGAGCGTTTTTATCGTTCTTGTATCGCCGATATTTTAGATATCGTACAGTTTTTTTCCGATATATGATAAAAACCTATAATATCGGCCGATACAACCAATATTGACTACCTTGATCTCAACTTTGATTCACTATCCTTTAAAGCTTTTGTCTTTACTGCTACTACATATGGTGATTGACATAAGAGACTTGGTCATCCAGCCTACAAGACTTTGAGGCACATCTTATCGGTAGTGGATAAGTTTATTTAAATTCATTTGAGTCATTCATTTTGTAGTGAGTGTCAGTTGGCGAAATCCCATACGCCACCCTTTCATAGTTCAGTCAATAAAGATGTTTATGGTCTTTTGGATCTCATCCATTCTGAAATTTGGTGTTCACCAGTGGAATCTGTAAATGGATTTAAGTACTATGAAATCTTTATTGACACTTTTAGTAGGTTCACCTGGATGTATCCTCTTGCTTATAAATCAGAAATATTTTCTACATCCTAGATATTGAAGGCTCGTGTTGAGGATTACTTTGGCACTAACATCAAAATGTTGCAAACTGATCGGGGCGGTGAATATAAAAATATTTTTTCTATTCTGACAAGTTGTGGTATTCTAAATAGAACTAGTTGTATTTATGAATAGGTATGATTTCATCCTTGAAAACTATGTATCTTTACATTAGTTTAGATGTATGAACTTGTTTTCATAATCGAAAGGAAAATCATGATTGGTCTTGTTATTCATTGAATATCTTTTGGTTGACCAATAGAAGATGACTATGGTAAAACCTATCTTAACTTTGTTGAGACTTGAGGTATAACCGGTCATAGCCTATATAATATAGCTAGTTGTAATCGGTCATGAGCTACATTGGAAATCAAGGTATAACCGATTACAAGCTATATTGGAATGCAAGTTGTAAATGGTAACAAGTTACTTTGGGAACCAAGGTATAACCGGTCACAAGATGAATTGGGAAGTTAGTTGTGATCGATCACAAGCTACCTTTGGGAAGCAAGGTGTAACCGATCACAAGCTAACTCAGGAAGCAGGGTGTAACCGATTACAACCTATATTGGGAATAATGTTATAAATATTAACAACATACTTTGGAGTGATGGACATTGTAGAAATTGGTCTTGCCTTATTGAATCGTATTTCTATGCCTTCCTCTTATTGGTCTTATGCCTTTGAGACTGCCAATTACCTGATCAACAGATTGCCAACTCATATCTTAGCTAATTATACCCCGTTGGAAACTCTTTATTTAATGTCTCCAGATTATGTATTTTTTTAAAAGAAAAATTGGTTGTACATGTTATCCATCTATCAGATCTTACAATAAGCATAAACTAGAAAATAGGTCTGTCAAATGTCTTTTTCTTGGTATAGTAGTATGCACAAAGGGTATATATGTCTTAATCCATCAACTCATAAGCTTATTATCTTCAAAAATGTTGTGTTTGATGAAACTGACTTTCCTTATAAGTCACTCTTATATTTTATTTTCATCCAACCCCATCTTTTACTTCCATGTCATTTTCATCTCTGGTTTCAGCTCCACCACCTATTCCATCTACTCCTATACACCCTCCATCACATATTCCATCTCCTCCTCCTAATTCACCACTAGATCATGTGGATGCACCTATTCCTGCACCTGACATTTCTACCCATGCGGTCTTACCAACACCTCCTCCCATTTCTCATCCTATGATCACCAGAAGTAAAAATAACATTTCAAAACCTGAAACATTTACTGTTATTTCTACTTAGGTTATGGACACTCATACAACTTTTGTAAAAATAAATAAATTACTAGTCTGAAGGACTTCCATGTGTGAAGAGATTTATGCTCTAGTACAAAATGGTACTTGGGACTATGTCCCCTATAAGCTAGGGATGGATATTGTGGGTTGCAAGTGGGTTTTTAGAGTGAATGTTGGTGGTTATTTTTAGAGATGTAAAGCTATGTTAGTATCTAAGGGTTACAATTAAGTGGAAGGAATTGATTACCAGGATACATTTAATCCAGCAGTAAAGCCAACTAATATTAGACTAATGCTCTCTGCTGCTTTGTTCAAAGGCCAGTCCACTAGACAAGTAAATATCAAAAAAAAAAAACCTTCATGGTTTTCTCAATGAGGAGGTTTGTATGCCGCAACATCCTGGATTTATTGATAAACAACAATACAACATCCTCATCATGTTTTTGCACTTAAGAAATCTTTATATGGTTTTAAACAAGCTCCTAGAGCTTGGTTTGGGAGGCTTAATCATTTTTTTTATCTCTCAAGGGTTTCTTTCTTCTAATATAAATACTTTTATATTCTACAAGGTTTCATCTACTTCATCTATGTGGATGACACAGGGAGTACTGATTCTGGTATTCAATCTCTCATTGCTGCTTTGGGAACTGAATTTGCTATTAAAGACTTGAGTTCATTACACTTCTTTTTGGAGATTCATGTAACCTACATTAACTTTGGAATTCATCTAAATCAGCTGCAGTATGTTCATAATATCTTGAAAAAGACTCAACGGTTGTCAGCTAAGCCCATCTTAACTCCTATTTCCTTACAAATACACATGCCACTTCCTCTCCATCTGCTTGTTATGATCCTCAGTTGTATAAAGCACAATGGGTCTTTGGAATGTTTAACTATTACAAGGCCTGAATCTCCGTCGCTATCAATAAAGCATGCGAATCTATGCATAAACCCTCTATAGAAGACTAAAATGCAGCGAAAAGGATACTGAGATATCTTAATGGCACTAAATCTCATGGTCTTAAGTTCAATAAAGCTTATGCTCTCCCACCTCAAATGTTTTGTGATGGTGAATGAGGCGGTGATATTGTTTATAAAAGGTCCACAAGTGGAATGACTCTCTTTTTAGGAAATAAAAATATGTTTCTAGATCCAGTACTGAAACTGATTACAATGCCATGGCTGAAGCTATTTCTGAACTTCTTTGGGGTTTAATCTCTTTTATAAGAACTGCAACTTTCTTTTCATGGTCCACCTATTCTTTGGTATGACAACATGGGGGCCACTTATTTGTCTACAAATCCCATTTTTCATAACAAAATGAAACATGTGGAGATGTCTTTTCACTTTTTCAGGGAGTTAGTTTATGTCAAAGCTTTGCAAGTCAGAAATATCTCTATAAATGATCAACTTGCCGACACACTCACAAAGGCTTTGGCTCTACTTGTTTTGAATTTATCAGAGACAAGTGAATGTCAATATTCCAGCTGACATTAGATTACGGGGGAATGTTGAGCCAGTGTATTGAGTAGTGTAAGAAGAGTGTGCAGCTTATCACATCTTACTGTTGCTAGCTGTTATTTTTTTTAGCTGTCTGTATTTGGTGAAGGGATAATCTTGTTGACTAGATTCTTTCTCGTGTTTACATATAAATAAGAACTCGTCCTTATCTGATCTTCAGTTGAGAAGATCAGAGCCTGGTCCACCGACTTAGTGATCCTAACACTTTCAAAACTCAAATTGTTACAGTATCCAACATTTTCTCTTTGGTTTTTACAGTTTTGTTCTATTTTTATTCTACTTTGATCCCGTGGACATTGGGTATACATTTTGAACATTTACATCTTCTCTGGAAAATACCTTATATTAAGACAAGCAACTTAGGCAATTAGGTTAAGAACCTGAGTGACTGAATGTTTTCCTAAACCAGAACAATCAGGGAGTATATAACATCCTGGTGTTGCCTCCTTGGGAGGAAGATAGACAATTAATAGTTGTTGCATAAATTTGGGCAACCATCCATGCCTTAAGGTAGTCAAGTAAGTTCTCTAAAATAGCAAAATAATTCAACTGATTCCCGTGTGATTAAGTTATTTGACTGTTTTCAGGATGCTTCTGTCTCATTATCAGTTATCTTGCAAACTTTGGATCCTCCACCTCTATATTGGAGGTCCTCTTCTTTTGGTATTACTGTCATTTCATTGAAGCTATTACTCTAAGAGTCATGCATTTTCCCCTAGTTATCACTCGACGTGTGAATACCCTTGTGCTTCTGATTTTTCCTCTTCCATCTGTCACTAAGAGTATCTATTACCATTGCATTTGTTGGTTTTAAATAAAACTTATAACATGATGATGGTTGTAGCCTTTTTAATTGGGATCCTTAGACATCCCACCCCATACCAAGCTTATTTGGATGGTTTGAAGTTAGGCTAAGATCTATTGTGCGAACATGTTTTCGACCATTGCTTCATGTAACACTTGACTTAGGAAGTTTAAGTCCGTTCCCTTGCTGGATAATGGTCTAGATAGGTGGTTGAAACAATAACAAAGATTGTACTTTTGTCCTCAAGGTTACGCGAGATTTTTTTGGATAATAATTCGATCCTATTCAGATTCACTTGTACGGATGAATTATAAAATTATTATTGACTTCATCATACAATGAAGCCCTATAACAATTGTGACCACTATTTTTTCGGTGCGTATACGTAATGTGATCAACTCAGAATCATGTACTAAGTAAATATTGATGCCTCAGTTAATATGATACTAAATAATTCAGATACTATTGTAATAATCTGTATATATATAGTTAAGAAGCAACACGAGAATGTACGTTGTTCGACTTTCTCCTACGTCCATAGGTAACAAGTAGTGATTTCATTAACGGTTATGAGTGAGGTTACAAGATCTTAAGTGCCGTAAAAGATATTAATATAGATAATAGCAATTGTTGGACTATTTCTCTTAGTATTGAATACAAGTATAAACTATTCTCTAGTTCTCTCTTAGTAATTTTATGTCCATTCTCTTGGGACGAAGCTGAGTATTTATATCTCCCTCCACCTTTGGGACTTCTTCTCTGTCTTGCAAACTTCCATGGCTGAATTGCTTGAACGTGTCATATATGCGCTTCGTATTCAAATTCTAGTTTGAGCAACATCATGCTCTAAACTCGACCTGACATGCCACCATGACCATCACAACTTGGACACGACCACAGTGTATAATTTACTATACTTTTGTTATCAATTCCATACTTTTATTTGCCATGTTTTAACTTTGTGTTACTCTTGTTTTCTTTTGTTTGTCTTATATAGGTAAAATCATCCAAAAAGAGCGAAAAGAGTGCTGAAATGGACATAGAAGTGAGCATGGACCAAGGACCAGATAGATTTCGAAAAAATTCAAGAGTATTCACCTGCGTGTTGTATTGAATTAAGAGACAAATTGAACACAAAAAGAATGAGATCATTCCGAGTTTGTATGCAAAAGCTATGGTCAAAACATCTTAAGGATTTCTATTGGGGATCTCTACTAGGACCGGTCCCTTACCTGTGGATTTCTAGCAGGACCGGTCCCCCACTTTAAAAATTTGCAAGAATACTTTCTTGAAGGAGAAAACTTGGTTCCTAAGCATGCCCAAACCCTAGAATTATTAGGGGTATTTAAGGAGATTTTCAAAGATCTTTTAAGGAGATTCCGATACACGTTTTATCAAGATCTGAAGTGGTAAAAAGAAGACAACGAGCGGAAGCTAGGGTTTTAGATTTCTTCCATCATCGTATCAATTTCTTTTTGATTGTCTCACATGTATATCATGGGTTTTACTAAATTCATGAGTATCTAAACTCTTATTTGATTGAAGATGAATTCTAAGTTCTTAACATGACTTGATTTAAAATATGAATCTATATTAATTTATTTACAAATATGATCGTTGTTTTTACTATGATTATATTTGAAAAGGCGAGGGCACCCAAATATACCTCAAGCTAAAACTTTTCCTACCTATAAGTCCTTTTCCGAAAGTGATTGTCTATGGACTGATTCGAGACAATACAACTAATCGGTTCACACTTCGTATCATCGTCTATGGATACGAGATCGAGAAAATACAAAAACGAAGTATGTTTACTTGTTACAAAGGTTCGGACTTAACCAAACACAATAGGATTGCTTATCAAGTAAATAGGAATTAACGTTTGTGTAACTTATTTTAATTATAATAAGACAACTATAATGCGGAAAATAAAAGTAAATGACACAACAAGATTTTGTTAATGAGGAAACCGCAAATGCAGAAAAACCCCGAGACCTTGTCCAGAATTGAATACTCTCAGGATTAAGCCGCTACACAAAATTACACCTAACTTCGTATAGTTGAGACCAAGTAAGTAACCCTATAGTTCACCTAGTTCCGTTTGTATTCCCACGCCTCCGACTTATTAATAAGTCACGTACTTGGAATAATTCCTTTGGTTCGTATTCCAAACAGTAAAGGAACAACAAATCTGTTTGGTATCAACTCTATTCAACCAAGTGATATGAGTCTGACAAAGGCTCTTCCGTTTATCTTAACATAAACTCCTTCGTCAGGCCCTTAGATCTATCTTATATTAAATTACCGAAGTAATCGTTTAAGATTAAGCCAACAACACCTTTAATCCGAAGAATCGTGTTGATGCCGATCTACTCAATTAATCAATCCAATCTACCACAAGGATAAACCGATTATTAATTGGATCCTCTTTTACCGAAACAAGTATTGTGCACACCAAAGATTATAAAACCCAAGTCAGATCTTCAATATCTTCTTTGTCTTCAAATCTTCTTAAATCTTCAATAAAAACCTGCACACAATCACTTGAATCTCTTGTGATCAATCACGCACAGAACGGAGTCTGTTAACAATGGATTATCACAAGATCGTCTTTAGAACTAACAACAGTCTAAAGATCCCTGTCGAAACTCTGAACTAGTTTGAGTGAATCTTATATCAGAAGAGAAGATTCTCAAGAATAAACAAACTAGGTGCAATCAGATTTAAACCACCGTTAGTCAATCAAATCAATCGAAAACAAAAGATAAACCGCAATTATCTAGTTTCCCACCAACAGTACACGCTAGAGCTTCTCAATCCCAAAGAAGACTTTAAACTGAGCGGCCGTAAGAGATTTTGCCTAATTACTCATCTATGAATAGGCGGCTACACCAGTAACAACAACAAAAGAGGAAGTCTGTTATTACGAAGGATTAGTTTGCTAGAAAGGAAAACTTCAAGTATTTATAGACAAGGAAGTTTGGACACCAAGGAATTTCCAAAACCGAAAATATTCTCAAGATATTCAATAAAGCACAAATTCGGTTTTCATAATTCCTGGAAATGCTCTGTCCAAAAATAACGATCGAAATCTCTCGGAAAATCTAATTAGTAAATGCATATTACTAATTCTGGAATTTCCATACAAAATGAAATTAATAACCTTAATTAAAATATTCTTAACTTACTTATGTTTCGATCCTGAGATTCTCTTCCCTTAGCTGTTAAGGAATATCTTTGAACAATTAAAGAAATAAACATTCATAGCACATGTTCAAAGTTTGTCGACATCTTTACTTTGTAAGTTATCTTTCACACTTACAACCTTGAAACCGATTTTCCACACTTCCAAACAAGTTTAGAATTGGTTCATCTGACTTTCAAGAACTATGTGATTGATAAAACCAACATTCAATCACAATCATGGGTTTAACGGTTCTACCAAAACAAGTTTCGGTTCTACCTCCATGTGAGTACTGTGCATAGTCACACTAGCTTACCAAAATTCGGTTGACAAGGTACTAGGATCGGTTCCCCACATATATATGGTATCTAACTTATATGTGTTGCACATGTCCATAGGATCGGTTCCCCTTTGCCTAAAAACGTGTTGCACATGTCCATAGGATCGGTTCCCCTTTCTGCTATAAACCTTGATGCACCCCATACAAGGATCGGTTCCCCTTGTGATGTACTGCACCTCTTACTAGGATCCGTTCCCCTCTCCAAAAAAAAAAGGTCAGACACACAAACCCGATCATACCACAGGTGATTACTTAAGATCGGTTTTACTAATAAAAGTTATATCAATACATAAGTAAGGCCTTTGTGAATAGTTCTACCATGAACACAACAAGTTGTGAGCGGTTATACTCTATCACACATATTGGTTGTTCATAAAATATGCAATGAATAAAAAAACCAATAACACCTGGCAATTTCCTTTTCGGTCCACAAACAAGTTTATGAACTTACCTCCTTAGAACACATGTAAACATTGTTCCCCAGGATGAAATCCTCACCTCATACCCATACATAATCACAATAGCATTCAAATGATTATGGCGATGTCTTATCTACAAAGTTTAATGGTTAAGCAATAAAACTCGTATTGTATTCCTTAATACTATATCTATGAGTTCAAATATGCTTCGCATTTATGTAGTTCCTTGCTTCTTCACATCTTCAAGACTTCGCAATACTTGTAATGTCTCATATCCTAATACTTTCAATCTAACCTATACGAAGTTGACTCTAGTACATAATCAAGCGACTCTTATCACGAGTTTTGATTCACTAAAATATGACAACCAAACTTGACATACCAATGCTTGGTGGGTTCAACCAAGAAATGCTCTAACAATCTCCCCCTTTGTCAATTTTAGTGACAAAACTCTTACATCATATGGATAAACAAATTACAAGAATTCATTACAATCCGCTTGATTCCCGATTCAACAGCACAGTAAAACTGCTTACATTCAATCCTTGAAAATGCCGCTGTTGACATTATAATAACAAAGAAAATACTCCCCCTAAGGAATATATGTAGATATTCAATCCGCACGTCTTTTTTATACCACTTTATATGATATGTTACTCCCCCTTAGTCTGTGCTTTCACTCTTTCGTTAGATAAACATTCAAGTACCAATGTTCTTTTCCCTAGCGATGCCAGTCAATATAAAATCAATGCTAGCATCACCTGTTTACTCCATATATTTCTCCCCCTTTTTGTCACAAAAATGACAAAGAAACGAAAAAATAAAGGACAACACGAAAAGAATCTTACAAATCTCATAATAGACTTGCAAACCTGTAGAGTTAGGCACGAGGGTTCCACACATCATGTTCTGATAACCAATATCAAAACCGAAACTAAAAGTAGTCTTATTTTGATATGTTACCAAGGAAACAATTGTCTAAAACAATTTTTCCAATTTAGTTTAGCAAACCAAAAAACAACTAAGCACCTTAGTCCCTTTGCTAAACCGATTGTTCAAAAACAACGCTTAATTCGATAAGACCAAAATAAAGATAAACTCCATTTTTCTCATCAGGTTCTAATTATCCATAAACTTAGACCTTTCAATTTTAAACAAGACAAGTACTAGGTTAGTTAACTATCATTTCTTTTTAAGGCATTCAATTAGACTTGAATAACCGAAACTTCACTTCGATAAGTCTAACTAAGATCAGAATTAACTTAATTTCTCTTATCCGGAATCGAATTGGACTAAACACCTCATCCCGTACAAAAATTATTTCGTTAAGCCATAAATAATTCATACAAACCAAAATAAATCAACTTGCATAATTATTCACCTCAACCGGAAGCAATTGAAACAACATAGACATTTAAAAGCACCGTAATTGCACCTTGATTTTGTAAGCCTAAACAATTGATACCATACAAAAGAAAGATAACAATAGTTTTTCTTAACCGGAACCAATTGAATCACACACACATCAATTGTACCGAAATTTTGTAAGCCAAAACAATTGATACCACACAATAAAGCAAGATAACAATAGTTTTTCTTAACCGGAACCAATTGAATCACACATCCACACACACATCATGAAATAAACATCAATTGAACCGAAATTTTATTAAGCAAAAGCAACAAATATATATAATATAAACTCAGGCTTTTCTTAAACAGGAAAAAAATTGACTAACAAGATTGTCACCTCAAATTTCACATCCACTTCTCCAGTATGATTGCATCTTCGTCCAGGGAGAATTGGTATCGAAATATCTCCATGTTGTCATCCTTATGCATAAACAAAAGAATAACAACAAACCTCAACCTTTACCAGAGATAGGTTGAAAACCGGTTTTAACAATTGCAAGCAAAATTTGAAAACCGTCGAAACACATATGCTTTTATACTAAACCAAAAACGATTCAACATATTGTTACTTTTTCACATATTGTTTCTATCAGAACCCCTCATGATCCTTTGATAAAGCCTACCAACATGGGCTAGAACTTAATCCTGCTAAATCAAAAAGTCACCCAATCCATAAGGGTTCACAATATATGATATCGAATATTAAGGTAGTAAAGCTGAAATCAAACATCCCATAAACATACATAGCAATAAGGCAAAAGCAATTAAGCATAGGCTATGTAAACCAAAAACTATCACAAGAAAAATTACCAAACAAATAATTTTATTCATAATAGTTTTATTCATACTAGACTTTACATTAAGTAACCTAGTTTCAAATAAGAATGTAATCTCATCTTTGCATTGCATGCCTTACTGGAAAACTCCTTCAGAAGAATCTCAATTTTTGTTTCTTATACTTTAGAGAAATCTAAATTTCTTCTAAATTCTCCAAGGTCTTCAGGCCATTTGTATTTTGCAATAGATTCTTTGTATCCAGCGATACTTGTCTTAGCATAAAGAAGATCATCCTTGAGAAGATCTCTTCTTCCAATGAGTTCCATTGTTCCCTCAAACAAATTTTGAGCAAAAATTATTGAGAGTGTAGTCTTGATAGGAAAGGAACAATAATCGGAACAGATTCCATATATTCATTTCTCATAATATGTGCCGCTAGACTCAAGAGTCCTTTCAATATTTTCCATACAAAAATCACAGACAACTTCATACCGTTTTTTTCCTTCTACCATGAAAGGAATCATGTAAAGACTTTTTGAACGAGGCAAGGTAATACAAGAGCTAATTATTTCCGAAACTTCTTCTGTCAAGTCTTCCTTATTTTCTTCAAACGGTGAAAGCATTGTAATACTATATTACAAGGTGGACAAAATCGGACCTATTTATATTCCTTGTTTTAGACCAAAAAGGAAAGATTTTTCTTAATTGATTCCGAAGAATAATACCTTCCTTACAGAAGTAAGGAAACAATTACTATAGTTTGAGAGATTTTAGAACCCTGTTCGGCCCCTCCCTTGTTTTTATACTTTGTAGTAAATCATCAAAAGATGTTTTCACATTGATGTCACTGGATATCTCTAGATCCTGTTTGAGTCTAACTACTAGACTTTCATAGTCATCTTTGTTTAGGATTAAAACAGGATTGCCCCTTTTAGACTTTGTTCTAGATTACTTTCCTTTTGATACCTTCTCAGAGTTTGGCTTCAATTTGTAGGTAAACTTTGAATGAATGTTCTTCATTTCTAGAGACATTGCATCTTTCCACCTTGAAACATCAGATCTCATATCCTTATTGAAAGAGGTATTACCCTTTAAATTATTTCTCCTTTTAGGATTGTTTCCTTTTGGACATAATTTTGAATTTTTGTAAAAATTCGTTTGTCTCATTGGACAATGGTGATCTGAGAGTTTTTTCAAAAAAAAGTTATCCAACTCTTTTGAGATATATGATAGAGCATTCTGCATCTTTCGAATCATACACTCCCTTTGCTTATGAACTTTTTCTCTACAATAAAAACAATGCTTATTGAAAGTTGTGTAGTTTTTTTAGGCTTACCTTTATGAGAATTTCGGTCAAGATACTGCTTATTAGTTGGACTCTTCTTTTGTTTGTATTCAGAGACCTTTTCTGGTGGAATCTCATTTGAGCACTTGGGTGAATCATGTAAGCATACTTGTAGCGGTGGATCTTCAGGAGTAGGCGGAAAAAAAACCTTTATGAATTTTACTTCTTTGTTAATTGATGAAGTATCAATTCCATCATATCCTAATCCTCGTTTGTCGCCATGACATCTACTGCGCCTAACATGGAAGATAAGTTAATTGTGTTATCATTAAGCCTTCTCAGCCTCACAACTTCTTCATTTAGCATTTTAATTTTTCAAGAGCCTCAACTAGTTGATCTTCAATAGGATTTCCTTTCACAGAATCAAACTCATGCTGAATATTACTTGTTGAATGTTTATAATTAATCAAAGCTTCTATTTCAAGAAGTTTTTTATTCAAAAAGAAATGTTTCCTGTTGAGATTCTAAAACTCAAGGGTTTTTGAGTGAAGACTTTCTTTGTAGTCTTTAAGAAGATATCTGGAGGTCTGATATCCATAGAAGAAGCCAGGAAAGACTTTTCTCAGTTTTCTGTTTTCTCTGCTGAAAGGAGCAAGAAGTCCAATCACATCTGAAGAAGATAGTTTCTTTGTAGATACAGCCTCTAGTAGTGAAGAGTATTCAGATAGATCTTCTTGAACATCTTGATCAATTTCTGAATCACCATCTTCAGAAATCTCATCAAGTTCTTTTTGAAGGAAAGTTTGCCAATCACCAGAGTCTACATTGTAGAGATCAGCTTGATCAGTAGATTCACACAAGGTGTTATCTTCAAGACCGGATTTATCATCTTGACTTACGTTAACTGAATCATCCTTTGGATTCATTCTTATAGGTTGGATCGCACCAAATACAGATTGTTAGATCTTTTCGTGTTTGCCTTCTCTGATACCAATTGAAAAGGCGAGTGTACCCAAATATACCTCAAGCTAAAACTTTTTCTACCTATAAGTCCTTTCTCCGAAAGTGATTGTCTATGGACTGATTCGAGACAATACAACTAATCGGTTCACACTTCGTGTGATCGTCTATGGATACGAGATCGAGACAATACAACAACGAAGTATGTTTACTTGATACAAAGGTTCGGACTTAACCAAACACAATAGGATTGCTTATCAAGTAAATAGGAATTAACATTTGTGTAATTTACTTTAATTATAATAAGACAATTATAACGCGAAAAATAAAAGTAAATAACACAGCAAGATTTTGTTAACGAGGAAACCGCAAATGCAGAAAAACCCCGGGACCTTGTCCAGAATTGAATACTCTCAGGATTAATCCGCTACACAAAATTACACCTAACTGCGTATAGTTGAGACCAAGTAACTAACCCTATAGTTCACCTAGTTCTGTCTATATTCCCACGCCTCCGACTTATGAATAAGTCACGTACTTGGAACACTTCCTTTGGTTCGTATTCCAAACAGTAAAGGAACAACAAATCTGTTTGGTATCAACTCTATTCAACCAAGTGATATGAGTCGGACAAAGGCTCTTCCGTTTATCTTAACATAAACTCATTCGTCAGATCCTTAGATCTATCTTATATTCAAATACCGAAGTAATCGTTTAAGATTAAGCCAAAAACACCTTTAATCCGAAGAATCGTGTTGATTCCGATCTACTCAATTAATCAATCTAATCTACCACAAGGATAAACCGATTATTAATTGGATTCCCTTTTACCGAAACAAGTATTGTGCACACCAAAGATTATAAAACCCAAGTCAGATCTTCAATATCTTATTTGTCTTTAAATCTTCTTAAATCTTCAATAAAAAACTGCACACAATCACTTGAATCTCTTGTGATCAATCACGCACAGAAGGGAGTCTATTAACAATGGATTATCACAAGATCGTCTTTAGAACTAACAACAGTCTAAAGATCCCTGTCGAAACTCTGAACTAGTTTGAGTGAATCTTATATCAGAAGAGAAGATTCTCAAGAATAAACAAACTAGGTGCAATCAGATTTCAACCACCGTTAGTCAATCAAATCAATCGAAAACAAAAGATAAACCGCAATTATCTAATTTCCCACCAACGGAACACGCTTGAGCTTCTCAATCCCAAAGAAGACTTTAAACTGAGCGGCCGTAATAGATTTCACCTAATTAGGTTACTCTCCTCTCCGAATAGGCGGCTACACCAAGGAATTTCCAAAACCAAAAATATTCTCAAGATATTCAATAAAGCACAAATTCGATTTCATAATTCCTGGAAATGCTCTGTCCAAAAATAACGATCGAAATCTCTCGGAAAATCTAATTAGTAAATGCACATTACTAATTCTGGAATTTCCCTACAAAATGAAATTAATAACCTTAATTAAAAGATTCTTAACTTACTTATGTTTCGATCCTGGGATTCTCTTCCCTTAGCCGTTAAGGAATATCTTTGAACAATTAAAGAAATAAACATTCATAGCACGTGTTCAAAGTTTGTCGACATCTTTACTTTGTAAGTTCTCTTTCGCACTTACAACCTTGAAACCGATTTTCCACACTTCCAAACAAGTTTAGAATTGGTTCATCTGACTTTCAAGAACTATGTGATTGATCAAACCAACATTCAATCAAAATCATGGGTTTAACGGTTCTACCAAAACAAGTTTCGGTTCTACATCCATGTGAGTACTGTGCATAGTCACACTAGCTTTCCAAAATTCGGTTGACTAGGTACTAGGATCGGTTCCCCACATATATATGGTATCTAACTTATATGTGTTGCACATGTCCATAGGATCGGTTCCCCTTTCTGCTATAAACCTTGCTGCACCCCATACAAGCATCGGTTCCCCTTGTGATGTTCTGCACCTCTTACTAGGATCGGTTCCCCTCTCCCAAAATTGGTCAGACACACAAACCCGATCATAGCACAGGTGATTACTTAAGATCGGTTTTACTAATAAAAGTTATAACAATACATAAGTCAAGCCTTTGTGAATAGTTCTACCAAGAACACAACAAGTTGTGAGCGGTTATACTCTATCACACACGTTGGTTGTTCATAAGATATGCAATGAATAAAAAAACCAATAACACCTGGCAATTTCCTTTTCGGTCCAAAAACAAGTTTATGAACTTACTTCCTTAGAACACATGTAAACATTGTTCTCTAGGATGAAATCCTCACCTCATACCCATACATAATCACAATAGCATTCAAATAATTATGGCGGTGTCTTATCTACAAAGTTTAATGGTTAAGAAATAAACCTCGTATTGTATTCCTTAATACTATGTCTATCTAGAGTTCAAATATGCTTCGCAGTTATGTTTTCAATATGCACGACTTGATAGATACGTTAGGGAATGAAACGGTTCAATTCAAATATCACTAACCTCAAGAGGAAAGATGATTGTTGTCGCTGTAGCTCCTTGCTTCTTCACATCTTCAAGACTTCGCAATACTTGTAATGTCTCATATCCTAATACTTTCAAGCTAACCTATACGAAGTTGACTCTAGTACATAATCAAGCGACTCTTAACATGAGTTTTGGTTCACTAAAATATGATAACCAAACTTGACATACCAACGCTTGGTGGGTTCAACCGAGAAATGCTCTAACGATATTAATGATTGATTAATTAATTAGGTGGCCTACTAAATCAGTTTGTGGATTAATTTACATCTATTGATGGTGGTTTTTAGTTCAGGGCTAAAACCGTAAAACTCCATAATTATGTTCCTTCATTATGTAAAAAAGTAGAGTCATTAAATGCCAATGAGTGCCTATGCCTCACGACGTACATATATATAATTATATTTATGAACTTTGCCCAGCCGAATTCAAGAAATATATATATGATCATACAATTTGTATTTAATGAGTAATTCAATATATACTTGTATGAAATTTATTGGAATAATATTGGTGCATGTTGCAACAATCCCAAATATTCTGTAAATTTATTGAGCTCCTAGTTGCATTATTCACTAATGCGGAGCCTGCTGAGTACCTATTTCATGTTGTGTCCCCAGCTGAACTCTTAATACCAACATGATATGACGAAATGATTCACTCTTAGATGAGTAGCATGAATCTTCCGAAGTATCTGAATTAAGATATACATGAAGGTACCTGGTTAGAAGCGTGTACGCCCAGTGCCACGCTACTCGTAAGAGTGAAAAAATAGTGATTTTGTGTTAACATACAAAATTCACCTAAACTGATTAATTTTTTGTCCATAAAATTCAAAATTTTGACCTCATTTTGTGTCAACTCACAAAATTAGATTTTTGCCCTTAAAACAGAGCAAGCACAATATCTCGATCCCTATTGGTCGAGACTAAACCTAGTCAAGCTAGGAAATTGGCTCGTCATAGAGCCGGTAGGAGTAAAATCCTAATAGAAGTGAAAAAATAAAAAAAAGGGAAACCGTGACTGATTAGGTCAGTCACGAGCGGGGAATGGTCGCGCCACTTGGTCAGCCGGTTCACTCTAGCCCGCGCCTCCTATGGTCGACTAGTACTTCTCCATGTTAGCCCTCACGCGCTCATCTTTCCTATCGACCAATCATATCGCTTCTACACTACAAGCTCTACTTTAAATTGCTAATAGAAGTAGGCTGGTCGAAGTGTTTATATTTCTTAAGAAAATGGATCTTGGACGCCCAAGTCAATCGAAAATTGATCACGACCACACGACCTGGACGGCTTCATTAACTAACTTAAACCCTTACAAGCTTGGCAAGTAGGATACTGTTATGATGAACGATCACCCATCTATTGCCTCGGTCAATCACATCGCTCTTAGGCTATCTGCTTCGCTCCAAATCATTGGCCAAAGTAGGCTCGTCGAACCACTTCTTTATATAAAGATTAAATCTAGGCCGTCCAAGTGAGTCGCAGAATGATCACAACCATACGACTTGGCCTGTCAATTTAACAAGCTTGGCTCTCTCTCTTAACATGACCGAGCAAGAACCTTGATAGATACCTGCGGTCCCTCTACTATTTTATACAATCAGGTTGCTCATGGCCTACCTTTTTTGATCCGAATCATCGCCCAAAGGAAGCTAGTCGCGCTTCCCATAAGGGTCTTAATTAGGTCAAACGACAACAAAAAACTGCCGCAAAGTCATCTCAACCATCCAACTTGGCTACCTGATTTGGCTGGTTTAGATTTAATTTGGGTCGTCCAATGAGGTTCCATGATGGCTACTGGTCACCCCTCTCCTATAAGGACCAATCACGTCATCCCTGACATGCTCGAAAAACTCCTTGCAGTCGATCAAAGAGAGCTGGTCCACTTGCTCGTGTTGGTCGCACAAGCGACTGCCTGTGTAGGTCGCATTGTCAAACACTTTTGAAACATTGACCAAGCCTCCGCGATTAACTCAAGTAGGCTCTATACAACGATGCTTTACACGCATCGATTATTTTTTATTTGCTTGCTTGAAAACGATGCTTTACTTGCGTCGTTTACAAATGATATTTTTAGAATATCGATTTCATAAATAATTTAATAACTTATTTAACTACGAGCACCATGTGCTATTTTTTGAATATCATTTGCGGAAAGTACCATCCATACGACTTGACTTGTCGCTTATGACCACCTACTGCGTAGCTTGCGCATGATTGGTCGGAATATTTCTCTATTTGTAGATTTTACACACAAGGTTCACGACATATGTTAGTTGCTGAATAATCATGTACACATTCTTCTACTATTCATGACCACTTCTCACATGTCATGGTGGTGGTCCAACTCAGCAACTACTACACCTCCTATTATTAGTCGTAACACGACTTGCTCCATATCATGTGGACTTTACCATACAAACATGCGCCTTAGTCATGCAAATCACGACTAAGAGCTACTCTCTACCAAAATACTCGAGACATCAAACATGTCACAAACTAAGGAATGTTCATCGGGGTATTGGTCTGGCGGTTTACGGTATGCGGCGTGGAACATGCTCATTATGAGAAAGTGTCAGGAAAGGCGGACAATTGACAAAAGTAGAGGAGTAGTGGATGTAAAATCGACCAGTCTTCCGTTCACAATAGGGACATGGTTCTCATTGCTTTTACACTATCTCCACCTCTTCATAACTCAACTGCTTCCATTTCCTATGAGATCATGGTGTTCGACTATGACTTGCTATAAATAGATTTTCAAGTTATCCAATCAACAACTAACACAAAATTTCCAGAGAACACAGAGAACTTACAACTTCCATTTTTACAAGCAAGTTCCAATTTCTGAGACAAGTCATAAACAGTCACATCTTATGGAGCTTGTATCTCTGATCTCAACATCTTCTCTGCTTCCCTCCCTAAGATCAACCCTTCACCTTCATTTTGTGACCGAAGCAAGACTGGAACGACCATTTCTTGGTTTAGGCCAGAATTGTACAGATTGATCTCTCAAATTTAAAGTACTCATTTGCAGTATATTTGTTTACGGTCTAGACTCGTTTCTCATCAACCAACCTACTTTTACTCTTTTCTCCAGAATCAGTTTTTACCTTACTACAACATCTATCAAAGGTTGAGAGATCCGTAATTGTCTATCAACTTTTTATCTAAGTAGAACTCACAATACCTTGCAGAGGGGTTCTGTGGAGCAATCGTGAGTAAAAAAATTTACTAGTAAGTGGACCGAGCATACTGAGTTTAACTGCTAGAATCAAACCCAAATTTACAAAACCTAAAGCATTCGACTGAATTACATGTTGTAAGCGAATCTCAAGGTGGTTTAGGCAGATAGAATCCGGTAGCTAAGCGTACCTTCGGTGATATTAGGAATAGCTAAGCAGACCTGCTACCTTTCGGTTGATGATAATCTGTGATTTATCATGAATAGAAAAATATATTACTTTGATGAATATTTAGTAACCAAAAAAGATTTCTCGATCACATTTCTCATCCTTGATTACATCTTTATTTACTGATTTTGTTATTAACTTTTCTTTATAACCTACAAACAAAACCCCCCTTTGTGACGTTTGACAATTGAAAACTCCCAGTTCTTCGTAGAAACGATCCTTGCTTCCATTATATTACTAGTTAATTATGTGGAAAAGAATGATTTAATTTATTACACTCATTGTTGAAAGGTAAAGATGATATGGGTCTACACGTCCACGTCACAACAATGACTACACCTTTTCCTTGAATAGTAAGAGAGAGAGTATGCTTTCTATTGTACCACATTCCTCATTTTATAAGATTTTCCCAAAGTTCCTTCCTCATATGACATCATGCCACATGTCACTGAAACCATCTTATTTACCATTGTTGACATTCCTCCTAATATAACTCCTAACTTTTTATTAATCCCTTCATTATCCTTTCTATTCCATGGACATACCATATTGGACATGGTCCTTAGTCCCCAAGTCCCCATTTCCCCTAATGGTCTTACCTTCTCTTAGGGAACTCCATAGCCCTGTCAAAGGGTAATTATTTTCATGTATCAACATTATTCCCCTAACAAATAACCCGATAGTCATTTAGTTCTCTATCTGAGCGCCCCCTTCTATTCTCTATTTCAATACGATTCCCAGGAGGTAAGAGAAGATAACCATTATCCACCCATGTCTCTATTGACGGCTGGCTTTCCCACAACATATTAGGAGTCTATTCAGTTTCCTACAATTATTTCACTTTTCACATAACTATACAACCCTTATTCAGAGGCCGCCTATATATATTCACACATCAGCCCATTCTTTTACTCTCTACCATTTTTATTTTGTATTTAACTTACCATACCTGCGTTATGTCGACTGATTCTTCTAGGAGCGACTCGTCTGAAGAAGAGGAATCAAAGGATGAAGTAAGTGAAGAAATAGAAGGAGCCGAGCTTGGTAATCAGGAGGCGGTGTTATTTCCTAGGCCTGAATGTTGTACAGAGATGGGTTGGTCTTGGATTGAAGTGCTGATGCTGAGGGAAGGAATGTTGCATAAATTATGGAGCTGAACCTGTGTGTTGCAGTGGATGGAGTAAAAAAGTAGTGTGAGCTGAGCTGGGAGAACTAATAGTGCTCGAGGCATGTTACATTGCAGCTGGAGTGAAGATGTTTCTGGAGGGTTACAGAGTGGTAACTGGTTTGATGCATCCACGGGTAATGATGCAAGTTAGCAGTGACTTAAGTATGGCTCAAGAATAGGTTTAATGGTTGCGCTGTTGAGAAGGCATTGGTTCTGATTTGGAGAGCAGCAATATGGAGAAATGAATCTGTAGCCTGAGTATGAAGTGTGCTACTGTCTTTGGAAGTTAACTGAGTTGTGAGAAATTCAAGTTGAGATGAAACTGAGGTATTGCAGATGTTAATGAGAGTAGAGCAAGGAACGGGTGTAGCTACAGATGCAGCAGGGAATGATGAAGAGCTAGAGAAAACATTGAACCTGGTGCTGTCAAGCAGAATGGGATCGCAGTTGGAGATTAAATGAGCTGAAATGAGAAACTGAGGGTGATGTATGTATGTTAGGATGTTATCACAGGGGAAGACTGAAATGGCCTGGAATCGGCCGGAAATCACCTAGAAACAGCTAGAACTCGGCCAAAATCAGAGTCAGGCGAGTTGACTCACCGATCCAGTAGTTTACTCAGATGGACTTGGGCTTCACTTGTGGGCTGTTTCAAGGATTGATATTTGGTAGATGACTGCGACAAAATTCAGAGCTTGGCAGAGGTATATAACGGAGGGGAGACCTAATATCTAGACCTCTCTATTAGGGAGAATATATCTTGACTTATACTTTTTGTTCTAGGGTTTAGAAACATGAAAACTTTCCTTTTTCTTCTTGTTATGAACTCCATGAACATGAGCTAGATTGTTATTTTTGGTTATGGATAAAGTTGATTTCACATAACATGAATCCTTGTTTGATATATTAGTTTTGTCTCAGTATTATCGTTTATGATTCACCATTAATATTGTTACATGATTTGAATGCTTGTTTAGTCGAGTCGCGAATCGATTGAGTTTGCTTTCATCTTTATTGCTAGATTAGAGTTTATTATACGCAAAAGTGATAAATTTCTGATTGCAAGTAGCATAATTGTGGATATTTCTTGTAGTGATACATCCTAGTAGTCACATGTGAATCATAACCTTTGTTAAATCGTATTAGTGCTTTTACACGTTCGATTGCTTTGATTGGCCTGATTTCATAGAACTTAATGCATCTAGGGAATTAAACTTGATTAGTGCTTTTACACATTAGGTTGTTCTCTTAGATAGAATTCATATTCGCATCTTTTAATGTGTTTGTTGATGATAAGAGGAGATTTGTGGGATAAACTTGCGATCAAGGTATCCTAGGGCCTTTGATAATGAGAGATTAAATATCAATTCTAGTTATTAAGACAAGAACATGTTTGTGACTGAAAATGAAATCCTTAACCAATATTCTCATCTTATTTGATTTGCTTGTTTATTTCTTTCTTTATTTACTTTTAGTTTAGTTTAGTTACATAAAATCCCCCCTTGTTTGCCATAAGAAACCGAAACATATTGACAACCTAGACCTCTCTGTGGGAACGATCCTTTCTTACCCTTGCTATATTATATATTTTGAGTAGTGAGAAAGTGAAATTATTTTTGATGCATACGACTGCGATCAATAAGCTTAAGACTAGATCTTCTCTCCTAGATATTGAATGCCTTTAGTTTGTTGGTGAGGCTTGGTATTTATAGCCCCTTCTGCTCCAAGTATATCTTTGCTGCCTCTGGGTCCATCGTTTCATGATATACCTTTAGTACAGATGGTACCTTCGTTCGCCGCGTGTCTCTCCAGTCGAACTCTGCCACCTCAGCTGACCCACGTTCCTTCGGGAACTCCCCAGCCTCATTACAGATTGTACCTTCGTTCACCGCCAGCCTCTGCCAATCTGGTTCCGCCACATCATCTCTCTCCACGTGCCTTGATTATGCATGTAGATAAGATATTTGTGCATTTAATATTGATTAGATATGTCATCTACCTTTGTCCCTTCGCCAGCTGCTCTTCCATAGACTAGGATTTTACTTCTTTTATCTTAGCCGTCGAGACATCCTTTCTTGGGGCGAGATAAAGTAGATCTACGAAGGTATCCTCTGTCACTTGGATTCCTCTATATAGGGAGGGCTACACAATTATCTTGTATGCGACCACTGAAATCGTGACATGTGCTCCGCGGAATATTGGTATTCACAGTTTTCCCCTTTTCTTTCATATTCTACCGTTTGGTAGGATTGGAAGAAAACTCCCGTAACGCCGCCATTTTTGCACGTACCGATTGGGTGGTCCCCGCACGTCCCTTCATGCAATAACTTTCCCTTGATTTTCGGGACATCCAAATTTTTGGATTCTCCGGCCGCCTATAAGAAGGGAATAAAGATGAGGAATTTTCATTAACTCCCTTTCTCCCTCTCGAACTGCCGCTCTCTGTCTCTTTCACAGAGATTTTCTTCCATCGTTGACTGTTGATCTTTCCTTTGATAACTCGATCACCCTATACACGTAAATGATACTTTTGCTATTTTGGTGTTGCTTTTCACATTTCTCCATGCTTGGTTCTGTGTTCTCTTCTTTGATTTGTTGGAAGTTGTTGTTGTACTTGCATGTGAGAATTTTAATTCTCTTTTACTTGTTCGTGTTGTATGAAAACTTGGGTTTGTTCCTATTTCGTATTTTGATGATGATTCTGCCATGGTTGTTCCTCGCCTGCAATCTTACTCATGGTGATGAAAATCCTTCATCTGATGACTTTCTTTTATAGTCTGCCACTGCTTCTTCTGCTGGAACTGCTCTAGGTTCTGCTGCTAGGACTGCTCCAGGCTCTGCTGGTAATTCCGTAGCCACTAGGACTAGGAAGATAAAGGATTCGGCTGAAGCAGCTACGCCAACACCTGTGGAGGTAAGGATTATTGCCATACCTTTGTGCTCGTAGGTTCCTTAGTATCTTGCCCCTGATCCTTAGCTGGCGCATGTGTTTTTCCACAGTCCTCTAAGAGAAAGGGAAAATTGAAGGCTGTTATTGATCTTGAGGCATCGGATGAAGATCCCAAGGCTGGTGAGGAGATGCCGGATGATGAATATATGGAGGATATTGAGGATACTGGGCTCAACCTTCATTTGGATGATATTGAGGAAGATTTTTCCAAGGGTAATCCCATCCCCATCCGTGCTGGCTCAATGGAGAGTGAGAACCTCGTGGCTGGTGGTTATGCTCCATTTGTTAACCTGTTAGTGTTCTATCTCCATCTCCTACTTTGTCTCCAAAGGTGCCTTCGTTTTATGCCCCCAACGGAGCATTGCATGTTGTCTCGGCTGCTACTGAGGCTGCTGCTGTAGTTTCCAAGAGTCTCCCTTCGTCTCCTGCTACTTCGCTTCAATCAAGTGGTTCGTTTGCTAAGGTTATTACCCCAGTGGTGAGGGTTAGAAGTTCAGACTCTCAGTTGAAGAAGAAGGTTGTGATTTCACTGGGAAGCTTCTCCTTCAATGCTATGCCAACCCCGTTAGGGAGCGCTCAGCCTGTTTCTACTGCCCATGTCAGCAAAGCTGTTGGACCTCCGCCTTTGTCACCAGACTGGAATGTACTGGGCAATCTTCCTTCTGCTGGTGATATGGACTTAGGTGGTGCTCAAGCTTTTTCTTCGGTTCCCAGCTCATCCACCATGCTGTCTCTTCGTCGTGGTGAGGGCTCAGTAATCGCGCCCCATGTTCGCTCTCAAGTGATTGATGGAGTTATTACTGAGTCTAGAAAGGGTAAGCTACCTGAGAGCTTGAGCCTTGGTAGTTCTGATGATGGCATTCTTGAAGCTATTTTGCGGGACTCGAAGGGTCCTTTTTCTTCTGAGGTTGATCGTCATCATCTGGATAGCTCCTTTGAAGTAGCTTCGCAATTGGATGTGTTGTCTGCCCAATATCGTGCGGCTAAGGATCTATTCTTTGACCGAGATTTCCTTCGCTCCTGCCATAGCTTTGGTGAAATTCGCTGGGGTAGCATCCAAGAGATGGAGGCTTTCATTGACACCTACGCTGATTTCCTTCCTCGTATCTCAACTTTCTCAGTAAGTGATTTCCTCCTTACCGCTTCACAATTTGTTTTTATTCTCCCTTTATTCTTACACTCCCTTGTTTGCAGTTTTGCAAACAGATAGATGTTACTGCACCCTGTTAAAGTTCTATACGGCTAAGTGTACTCACTTGAGTGCTCTGTTGGAGCGTGCTCGTCAAGAAATATGCCCTTGTTAGCACACAACAACCTTCGTACAATGATGCTTCTTCTCTTCTAGGGTATCTTCATTGGAGGATGATCTGAGGAAAACTCAGAGATCCTTGGAAGGCTTGTTTGCTGGCACTCGAGAGAGCTAACAATGCCGCTAAGGTTGCTGAGGACGGGCGTAAAGCTGCTGACAACCTCCTTCTTTCCCTCGAGAGAGCTAACAATGCTGGCACTCGAGAGAGCTAACAATGCTGAGTCCTCCAAAGCCATAGGTTTGTTCCTTCTTTCCCTTAGCTTTGTTGTTGTTCTTGTTTAGTTGCATAGTCCTGAGACAACCTCCTCCTGCCAGCTGGTAGCTCTGGTGAGCTTAGATATCTTCGGGATCAAGTATCCAAGTTATCCTCCGATGTTTGGTATTATTAGATGAAGTCTGATAGATTGATGAATGTAACCGTCCATAATGAAGCCCAACTTTTCCTTGAATCTGCTCATAACTCGGATTTAGTGAAGCAGATGGCTTTGCTTCGTAAAGAATGTGATGAAGCCCTTAATTGGAAGGAGAGTCTTATTTTAAAGCAAAAGGAGGATATTGCCTTAGTTGAGAGATGCTTCTCATCCCAAGAAATTATCCGCAAAAAGTTCCATGCGGATTTCGAAAAATGCCTGTGAAAAAGTGGGGGTACAACAACCACACCCAATATTTCTCTTAGCAATCTGTATGGACAAACTCCAATATACTTTCAAGAGAATCAACTAGACTCAATCTTAATAAAGCATATCAGAAAGTTATATCTCTATTTCTTGATTCAATTCTTTCTCAAGCAAATAGAAATCTGCGAGTCTAATTGAATACAAGAGAAATCACTTGAACGGTACCAAAGACCAATGTTCAAGTATCAATCAATTTCAATCAACAACCAAAGGTCGGATTTCCAATTTATTGATTCAAACGCACAACCTGTGATATTTCAATTATATAACAAAATATAATGCGTAATAGAAATAACACAGACACCTGAATTTTGTTAACGAGGAAACCGCAAATGCAGAAAAACCCCGGGACCTAGTCCAGATTGAACACACATTGTATTAAGCTGCTACAGACACTATCCTACTATAAACTAACTTCGGTCTGGACTGTAGTTGAACCCAAATCAATCTCACACTGATCCAAGGTACAATCATGCTCCTACGTCTCTGATCCCAGCAGGATACTACGCACTTGATTCCCTTAGCTGATCTCACCCACAACTAAGAGTTGCTACGACCCAAAGTCGAAGACTTTAATAAACAAATCTGTATCACACAGAAAAGTCTACAGTAATAGATAAATCTGTCTCCCACAGAAATACCTACAAATTTTTGTTCCGTCTTTTGATAAATCAAGGTGAACAGGAATCAATTGATAAACCAGACTTATATTCCCGAAGAACAACTTAGTTTATAAATCACCTCACAATAATATTAATCGACGCGGCGAAAGAAGATATTGTGGAATCACAAACGATGAGACGAAGATGTTTGTGACTACTTTTATATCTTTCCTATCGGAGATATTGATCTCAAGCCAATCGTTACGATTGTACTCAATACGATAGAATTAGCAAGATCAGATCACACAACTATGAGAAAGTAGTATCGTTCTGGCTTGACAATCCCAATGAAGTCTTTAAGTCGTGAACCTAGTTTTTAAGAAGAAACCTAAGGTTAAAGGAGAATCGACTCTAGCTAATACAACTAGTATCACACAGGAGGTGTGGGGATTAGGTTTCCCAGTTGCTAGAGTTCTCCCTTATATAGTCTTTCAAATCAGGGTTTGCAATCAATGTTAGCTTGGTAACAAAGCATTCAATATTCACCGTTAGATGAAAACCTGATTAGATTCAAGCTAATATATTTGAACTGTTGGATCGAAAACTTAGCTTGTTACACACAAATGAAATGTACTATTTTGGGTTTATGTAACCGTACCCAAATATGAACATTTGTTGGTTCAACAATAGTTAACCAAATGGTTAGCGATATGAGAACTTTCATATCAACCATGTTCTTCTTCACCATAACTAGTTCAAATGACTCAAATGAACTAGTTAGAGAGTTGTTCAATTGCAAGGAAATCTTATGTAACTACACAAGACACAATAGAAGCAAAAACAATTTGATTCACTTGAATCGGTTCATGAAGTATATAGCCACGGTTTGCATTTTGCATTCCTTAGATAATATAAACAAGTTCACAAACAATCGTCTTTAGATATAACCAGCTTAAGTTCGCAGACTTAGTTCGCGGACTTAAGTTCCCGGAACGAGTTCTCAAACTCCAACAGATTTTCTCGGGTCGAGAACTTCCACAAATTCGCGGACTGGGTTCGCGGACTGAGTTCACGGCTCTTGTTCCGGTTCTCTTGATCAACAAAGTTCGCAAAATTCGGTTCAAGGAAAAAGGACTTGTACATATATGTGTTGCCACACAATGCTTATATCCATCATTAGTTATATAATCTAAACTCTCATTTCAATCATTGAAACATTCTTAGAGGACGTTATATAGTTGTTATTCACAAACCATTTTTCGTCAAAGCAATTTTCAAAGTGATTGAAACATATCATGACTTTCGTCACTAGGTAAAGATGAACTTGGCCAAAGCAAAAAGCTTACCAACACATATTTCGAGAAATAGATAGGCGAGATAAACTCGGCTCGAAATAGCAAATGTGCATAATCAAAGTCTATATAGCAAAACGACTTTTGTCTCAAGATAGGAGATAAAGTAGATAAACTTTTGAGTGATAGATAATTTCAAGTCTCCACATACCTTTTAGTCTATGAAGATCCACCAATTCCTTGAGTAGTCCTTCGTCTTTTATGATGATTGCCATGGAGTTCTTGAGCTCAACTACACTTTATATCCTAGTACGAGACTTAGATATAATAGACTAGAAATTAAGACTTATAGTTTTGATCACTAACATTGACAAACATGCTTGAGATAGCAACGCATGCGAGTTCGACCGAGAAATGCTCTAACAACCTGTGCCTCTTTAGCTAAGGGTACTGCAGAGCATAACGTCTTGTCTTCTGAGGTCTGTTCTCTTAAGAAAAAACTTATCGAGGCTGACTCCGCATCATCTTCCATGTCTCATGCATCTTTGATCAAGAAGTTTGAAGAGTTAGAAAATGGTTACCGAGTTCTATCCTCAGAGAATGCTTCGCTTCAGATAGATGTTGATGACCTTTGGACTGAGCGTGCTACCCTTGTGGAGGATCTTGAGGCCGCTGAGGTGGATCTGGCTGAGGCTCAGTGTAGTTTAGAAGAATCCCTTAGCCACACAGGAGGTAGCCTAGGGTCTTTATATTCTAGCAGCATCCTTTGTATCTTTTGTTGTTTCCCCTTAGTCCTTACACCCTTCATATTCGAAGGTCTCCAGGAGCAGCTGGTGGGTGCAAATGCTAAAATCAACCGTCTTGAAGGCCAAATATCTTCGATGGAGATATCTCGTCAGTTTGATACTGCTGCTAAGTTCAAGGTTGAATCTCTCCAGCAAGCTAACGATCAGCCCACTGCTCAGATGACAGAGCTTCGTCAAAAGTCTGCTTCGGATTTGGTGACTCAGTCTACTCAGATGACGGTGAAGTTTGAGAAGTATTCCATTGGCTATATTAATGATGCCTTTGTACAGGCCGAGCTCCAAGCTGAGGGTGTGGCCTTTCCTCGTCTCCCTTATCCTTGAACCTGTCTATCTTAACTGAACTCTTTGTTGTGTGTTTCCCCCAGCTGAGGGGCCTTTTTGTCGTCTCTTTTCTTTGAAACACTTCTTCCTGATGGTTTGAATCTTTGCTATCTGCAACTTTTAAGACATGTTAGTCATATTTTAGTAATATTATTATTGTACCTATATTATTGTATGAATATTTTGTTTGTAGACGTGTTGTGTCTAGATGTTTGCACTTTCAAGTCATCACTAGGTACTTGAGTAGAACATTCATCGTCCTACCTAAGTATCCTTTGGCCAGAAGGTACTGTGGTGGCGAGGGCTCCTACGTGGGCAATAATTTTCCTGTAACCCTACGCGTTCAGCGCGAAGGATGCTTTACTTCGGCAAGGTATCTCTATAGGGGATGTCTTACTTTTTCTTATTGCATCATGAATGGATTTATCACTCCGAGGATTCGGGTATTGACATATGCGCAGTTATGTCTTGCCTTGTCTCATCTTCAATCCTGACGGAGGGTGTCTATTCTAACCGAAATTGTACCCAATCAAAAATTGACTTTCTCTAGCAAAAAGTTTCATTGATTAGTAAGGTTCATAATACCTTTGATCAGGGACAGAACATGGTGGGATATTTCCCGTTCCCTTCTTCTCCTGAGTGATCACCAATCTCTTACGGGTAGTACTTTTTTAGGTACATTGCATTCGAAGGGTGTTGTAGTACTTCACCTTTGAGGGTCCTTAGGTAGTATGACCCTTTTCCAGCGATGTCATTGATTATGTTTTTGATGATGTTGTAGTAATGAGGTTCAAACTCTCGGACTTGTGAAGATTAAATTTAAATATTTAATAAAATTATATACAAAAATATTAACAAAGTGGGCGAGAGGTAACCAAGACACTAGAATCCACTATTACACATGAATGATGTCAAATATTTCATAACTCTAATTATCCTTTTAATCCTTTATTTCTTAATCCACAAATAATCAAACATATTCTCAAAAATTAATTGTATCCCTTAAGCATAGATTATCTAACCAAAGCATAACCTATCTAATCGAATCACAACTAATGAAGAAAATTATGTAAACTTTTAAGAACTCTGCAAAAGCAGTGATTGAGTGAATTATAATTAAATATTAGAGAAAATGAAATAGTTACCCATTGTTCATGTGT
This sequence comes from Papaver somniferum, assembly GCF_003573695.1. Lineage (NCBI taxonomy): Eukaryota > Viridiplantae > Streptophyta > Magnoliopsida > Ranunculales > Papaveraceae > Papaver > Papaver somniferum. Next base: position 114,708,945 of record NC_039364.1, read on the forward strand.
GAATAACTTCATCCATTTCCTTGGTTACGAGAGAATTAGCCGCTCATCATGTTGGAAAACCTCTCAAATAATTTCATTGATGCTCAAAAATGGTTTACAAATGATGAGAATATGAGAAATACAATAAAACCGGGTTTGTAACAATTATATTTGTTACAAACCAGAGAACTACGACCCTCAGTGACAAAATAAGACTGCTGCAGCTGTGTCGCAAACGCTGTAGAAAATAAGTCTGCCTGATGTACGACCCACAGTTGTGAGTCGTATTACTGTAGAAAAGACTGCTGGTGCAGGTCCGTTCTTCGTGTTCTTCATGTTCATCATCATCAGCAGCAGCAGAAACCGAGTTTGGGAAAACTCGAATTTCTTCTTCTCTGGCTCTCCTCAGCCCCCCAGACTCTTGACACCTCTTCTATGAGTCCCCAGCACTCTATATATACTCCACAGGATCAAGAAGTCTCGTTATAAATCGAGATAATTCTCTCTTAACTATGGTTTGATGAAAAAATATTCTGGGAATATTTTCTTCCCTGATTTAGCTTCTCACGCGTAGATTTACATCCTGGTCACTCTAGAAAATGTTTACACACGACCCACAATGTTGCTAGAGTCCTCATGCATGAGCAGAACACGCTCAAATCTTCTCAAATCCCGTGTCCAACCCGTGTTTCCCTGTTTTGCATTCCGTGAATTATCCAACTAATTCTGGCCAAATTTGATCGAACCAAAAGCCCAAAACGTGTTTTCTAGGACATATCACAACTTCCTACCAAAAATCAGCCATTGAATCGCCCTAGAACACGTTCAAAAATTCCAACAAAACATCTGCCAGTTAAGTAGTATTGATGCCTCTGTTGAACTGATAATGCTAAGTAGTAAATGGTACTCAAGATCACAATAATAACTAGGAATACAAAGACAATATAAAAGTTGCAAAGTTATCATGAGACACAAGAGATTACGTGGTTCGACTTTTGTCTACGTCCACGGGATAATGAGTGATTGATGAGTGCCAAATATTGTATATATTTGCACCATTTTATTGGCATTTAACTCATCATTCGTGCACTAACGCTCCATTTTATCCCATACTCTGTGTTTTCGTTGTTTTCAGGAATAAATACTTTTCTCAATTAATTTTGCATTTTTAGGTACTAAATAAAGCCTTGTTAACTCACGGAGCGAAAAGAGCAAAGAAACGGCAAAGACTCCCGCAGAAAGGCAGCGAAGATTGATGTTTGCAAGAGCCGGATCAATTAAAAGTGGGTTTGAATAGGAAGAATTGTTCTTAAAGAAGATATGGGCTTGGAATACCCAAGGCCCAACACCCTTACCCAAATCCATTTCCATTATCCATACCCATTTCCATGAGAGCCATCAGATTGGATCCATCTCATCATCCAACGGCCACCTCATCATTGTGCATCAAAATCCGAAGCTCCTGTCAAACACCATAGTACCTAACTCCATCTGAAGCCGTCAGTTTTGTTGTATCTCATAATCCAACGGTCGCTACATACCTCTCCATCGTATCCGTTCGATTCAATCTATATGGGATCATCCAACGCTCTTTACTCGCTGTGCATCAAAGTTCGCTACTGCCGCTCAACACCCAAACGCCAAACACCTACACCACAAACCAAACAATCCCTAACCCATTCTCCATCGGGTTATTCTCCTCTTCTCCCCAAATTCCTCTCTTCCATCACCTGCAACTTCCGCCACCACCATCTCCTGCCATCACTGCCACCACCAGACCTCGAACCACACCACCACCACCACCACCCGACAACTCCACCATCTCTATACCTAGACTAGGTGTTTCATCAAATTCACATCCCACTGACCTAGGGTGTGGAGTTGATGAGACGACTCGAGCTAGGGTTCACAGTTCACAAAGAAGAGCAACAAAAGCAACAGAACAAGTGGGAAGAACAGAAGAAGGTATGGGTCGAGGTGAAATCGCAAGTGGGTACGTCAAATTGAAAATCCCCAAATCAAATTTTAGGTTTTCAAAAATTAGGGTTTAGAAATTTGGGGATTCGGCACTATAAATAGAACATGGTGTTTGTAATGTTAGGGGTATGCCTGGGTTAGCCAGAGCAAGCCAATAGAGGCCTGGACTAGCCAGTGCCCTCAAGTGTTTATGTCAGTTGAATTTCAGTTAGTGTAAAATGTTGTTAATGGGTAACATTTCAAGTTCAGTTATCTGTATGTGTGTTATCTTCATGTTCTAAGTCAGTTGCTAGGGTTTAGATGAAGCCCTGATCTGCTTCTGTGCATTACATTCTGCTTATGTTACTCTTGAATGTTTAAATTGTTCTAGAATAAATTCAATCTTAATGCTTCAATACTTTACTTTCACAATGTATGTCAGGCATCCATTGTAGTCAGGATAACACTGTGTTGATTGTGCTTCAGCTCATGCCTTAGAGACTGTTGTTTATCCCTTGACTAGTTGTGCTTAATTAGACAGTTAGTGCTTTGGATTGATACTTTAGTTGCGATTGAATTTTCTATCGGTGAAACACCTTAGATATAGGGCAGACTTGAATCTTCACCCTTATCTGTTACAAGGACAAGAGTCATATGATCAGTTGAATACATAATGCAGGTTAGTGGTGGATTCGACAATCCGAGTGCCTTCACTCTCAGTGTTAACATCTTTACCTTTTACATCTTTGTTTTACTAGTCAGTCACTACAAATTCTGTTCTCTTGTTTACTTCATCTGTTCTCTGTTCTCCTGTTCATCTTAGTTTGTGTTATGTTCTCTAGCATTGCATTTTAGTTCAGCTTCACTGAACTAGCATTCCCTGTCTTCTTCACAGCCTAGGAACAGTTCAGCTTAAGACTCAGAAACTTCAACTTTTACATACCCAAGTCCCTGTGGTTCGACCCGTTCTTGCACTGTACTACACCTCGACACCGTGCACTTGCGGTTAACTATAGGCTTCTCATCTTTATTCTCATATTTTCTTGCACAATCCCCATCCTACCAGTGATTGTTTTGTATTAATTTATGGTGGTTACAAAGATCTTAAATGCTTCCCAAAGGAATAGAGAGAACCCAAGTTGAAGTAAATACTTAAGTTCTAAACATTAAAGAGGTATAAGCTTAAAACTAGATCTTCTCTCCTAGATATTGAATGCCTTTAGTTTGTTGGTGAGGCTTGGTATTTATAACCCCCTATGCTCCAAGTATATCTTTGCTGCCTCTGGGTCCATCGTTTCCTGATATACCTTTTGTACAGATGGTACCTTCGTTCGCCGCGTGCTCTCTCCAGTCGAACTCTGCCACCTCAGCTGACCCACGTTCCTTCGGCAACTCCCCAGCCTCAGTACAGATTGTACCTTCGTTCACTGCCAGCCTCTGCCAATCTGGTTCCGCCACATCATCTCTCTCCACGTGCCTTGATTATGCGTGTAAATAAGAGATTTGTGCATTTAATGCTGATTAGATATGTCATTGTTGATGGTGGTTTTTAGCTTAGGGTTAAAATTGTAAAACCTTGCATCTGATGTGACGTCACTCTGCAAGAAAACGGAGCCATCAGTGTTAACCTCTCCACTGACATATTTATTGAGCCATTCAATATATTTACATGAAATTTATCCGGACTGGCGCATGTAGCAACCATCCCAGATGTTCTGTAAATTTCGGCGTCTTGCCTATATTCACTTAATATAAGTTTCTTTGAATGCTTTCTATGCTATGTTCCCCGACTGAACCCTTAATGTTGGTATGGCATGATAATTTGTGTTCACTCGCAGCAGAGTAGCACGAATTTCCAAATATCAAGGATAAGGTCTTTGCATAAGGTATTCAATCAGAAAACATGCTTCTCTCTGGCAATGAACTTAAAAGAACTCTGTATCAACACATAAAATTCAATCGATTAGCCAGACTAATTACAAAAGTTAGGATTTTGCGCCTTGCACATTATATCAGACTTTGCTTGTCGAAATCAAGCCTAGAAAAACTAGGTAATTAATGCGCCATGGATTAGTAGATGCAAAATCTTGCCCAGAATCAGAAAACACGGAACCGCAAGATAAGAGCAGCGGCAAAGGGAGGTGTGGCCATGCCTTAGGCCAGCTGGCGCCATTTTCCATTGGCCACACCCCCATCCTAAACCGGCATTATTTCCCTCGACCAATCAGTTCGCTCTAAAGCCGCCACACTCACACCAGAAGTGTAGCCACGCACATGCTTGGCCGTCCCTTTTATATTAACCAATCAGGTTGCTCTAAACTTTCCATAGTGTTAAAAATGGGAAACTGCGCCAGATGGTCACAAAGCCAATTGGCTTTCCAAAAACCGCACCAACATGCCAAACGTGCCATGTTGCGCCAATAAGTTGAGCGGCATGCCAACATGCCACTCCGCCGCACCAACATGCCAAACATGCCACTTCGTGGAAACATGCCATAAATAGCGCCCTATGTGCTAACCTACCTCATGTTCGTGGCCAACACCATGAAAAGCCTTAGTTAGAGTTTTCTAGTCAAAAGCACGACTCTGCATTAACGAAAACCCTAGTTTCCAGTCGTGTCACAAATTATGCCACTTCGACCCCACAACATGCCACGAGCCGTGTGGGATCCAGGAAGCCCTAGGGTTGGCGCCATATCATAGCCACCCACGGCAATCCCTACTCCTGTGGTCGTTTCCACACTATGGCCTTGCCATAGTTCCTTTGTCATAGCTATGGCGCCATTTGCACAAAAAGTATCGCCATGTCGTGTCCGCATGCCACACGCACTAATTGGGGTTTGACATGCCAAACCCTAATTTGGGAAAGTTGTTACGCCAACCAAAGCCAAATAACGCTTCCCAGAGCGTTGGGATTGATGTGGAAACATACCAATGTTGCCACGCCACATGTGGGTCCAACACCTAGGTTCCAAAGTTTAGCGGCCATGGCTATGCCAGACGCTACTTCGTGCCACTGGCACGTGCTAACTATGCCAACCACGCCGCCATTCCGCAGTCATGACGCACGTGCTAAATAGAGTTGCGATGCGCCAAACCCTAATTTCTCTAAAAGTTGCCATGCCAACTGAGTCTAGTGACTCTCCTAAGGCATCAAGATTAACTTAGAAACATGGCCAATGTTGCCAGAAGCCATATTTGGGTCTAACACCAATATGCCAAAACAGCTGCCACGGCTACGCCACTGGCATGCCGCTATGCCATGGCTCCGCCGGGCGCCACTATGCCAATGGTGCCACTTCGCTATACAACAAGATGCGGCCATTATCAATGGCCATCCTTCCTCATGATATGAAATCTCAGCCATCCAAGTTCGCCACCGAACTGACAGACTTGTGGCAAGTTTCAGACGACCAGCTGCCTAAATCTAGTGGCCATGGCTACGCCAAGCACCACTTGCATCACCGTGCCACTGGCATGCACGAGCTGTGCCAGCCATGCAACATTGCCACTGGCGTACACCAAAACACCACCGCGCCATTATCAGGCGCCAACACAAGGTAGCCATAATCAACGGCTACCCTCCTTCATGAGATGCGATCTCAGCCATTAAAGTTCACCACCGAACTAACAAACCTGTGGAAAGTTTTAGGCGACCAGCCAAAACGAGCCTAATATCATTACATGCTATTTTCCTGCGGTAAGTCCCTTGACTTTGACTTGCCACACGTAGCAAAGTGCAACATGTTTTCCACGAAAACACTCGAGACATGAAACATGTCACAAACTGGGGGATGCTCATCAGCGTATTGGTATGGCGGTTTACAGCGTGCGGCGTGCAATGCGCCGTTACAAGGAAGTGTCATGAAGCAGGACAATTAGTGGTGGTAAAAAGTAATGGTGTAAACGAATTCACTTCCTTCATCATGGAAGCATAATGACTGACGGTTACACGTTACTCTATTCTTCCACCATTCAATCGTTTTCACTTCCTACGATACCAGGGTACGTTTCAATATGACTTGTATAAATAGGCTTCACCTATTTTCACCAAACAACGAGTTTTTGGTCGGCAACAACATAGTATCCAGAAATCACCAAGAACTGATAAGCTTTTCACTCGGCAAGCCAGTTCCACTTTTTGATACAAGTCATAAAACAAGCCACATCTTCAGAATTAACCACTCTGGTCTCAACACTCTCTTCGCTTCCCTCCCTAAGATCAACCCTTCTGTTTCACTTTCTGACCGAAGCAAGCCTGGAACGGCCATTTCTTGGTTTAGGCCAGGATTGTACAGATTGATCTCTCGAATCAAAAGTACTCCCGTGCTGTGCATTGTTTAGGGTTTAGACTCGCTTCTCACCCGCACAAAATTACCAAAACCGGAAGAAGCAATTTTTCACGTCAAACAATTGGCGACCACAGTGGGAGATTAATCTCTCGGTTGCAATACTAATTTCCAATTTCATTTTCAATCTCAATTTCAAGATGGTAGAGCTCAGGTCCGGGCCAGCAAAAAACCCTGAAAACGCTAGCGCTGAAATTATTCTCGGTATTAACATTACTTCCGGAGGAATTAATACACCACCTGTCAACACCAGCGGCGCGGAAAACATTCCTTCGGGTATTACACCTCTAGTCACCAGAGCCAGAGCCGCTGCCGCCACCCCCAACGCTCCTTCAAGTGTGACACCTCCAACCGTCACCAAAGCCGCTGCTACTCCACCATCAGGACGAGAAACTGGGGGAGCCAGAGGGAGCCGATCCCATATTACCATGGATGATTTGATGGAAAGACAAGAAGTTCTCGCTAGAACTCAGACGTACATGGCTTCGACTCAGAAAGAGGTGCTTATTTTCCTCAAGACACTAACGGAGCGGCTACCACAGGCATCACGCCAACCAGAGCCAATGAGAAACACCTTCAATACTCCTGGCACCGATAACTCAGCAGGGCGCGCCTTTGTAGACAAAGAGACTCGTTCAGGAGCTCTAGCGGAGAAGAATTAACCATCCAATTTTATCACACGAGAAGATTTGGAACGACTTCTTCGAAACCGAGATAAAAGTGATTATGCAGACATACATCAACATCAACCCCCATATCTTCCTGAAGTACAAAGAATTCCTCTTCTGAGAGGATATTTTTCTCCACAATTCTCCCTGTATGACGGCACCGGTATTGCATGTGAACATGTCTTTCGATTTTTGGAATCCTTGGGCGAGCATGAATACAATCATGTTCTCCGTTTGAAGGAGTTTTCGAAGTATCTTACTAGAAGAGCATACACATGGTACAACAACATTGCACCAAACAACATATCCAACTGGGGTGACATGGTTACGGATTTCTACAAGAAGTACTTCTTTGTGTCTGAGCAAATTACTTTCTCAGATTTAGGAAGGATGTTTCAATGAAACAATGAGCATCCAAATGATTATGCCAAAAGATTCAGAATTCAAGTGCTGGATTGTCACGACCCAAAAGTAACCGAACAAAAATTAGTGGATTCTTGCATCAATGGAATGGTTCCCATCTACCGTGCCTTACTGGAGAATCTGCGATTCCAGACATTCTCTGAACTTCATGAGACTGCTAAACGGTCGGCCACAACAACACCGACATTGTTGGAAAGAACCAGGCCAGCCAAGGTTGAGGACGCACGCTAAACTCGAGGAAACAGACGCCTCATTAACAATCAATATAACACTGGCCCCTCTGTGAGCGTGGTAAGTGAAAGAGGAAAAAGGAAGGCTCTAGCGGCGGAACAGCAACCCAAGCGCACAATGCCAGCACATCAGGCGGCTCCACCGCGAAAGACCGCAACTAAGGCTCTTGCGCAGGATCCAGAATCCGGAGAAAAAGCCTTAGATTTCCCGTTCCCAATAGAAGAAGTAATTGAACTCTTGGAAGCATGGATCCAAGATGATGCCATCAAGCTGCCTCCTATCAGGCGCCTACCAACTGAAGAGGAAATGTCAAACCCTATGTATTGCCACTACCATAGATTTTTCCATCACCCGACCAGTGACTGCAATAGATTAAAGTGTATCTTCAAAGAAAAGGTGGAGGCAGGAGAACTTCAACTGGGCAATGAGGGAGTTCATAGAGATCCTCTTCCAGTCAGGAGTTGCATGCTCTCTGGGGACTCTGTTCACAAAACCGTGCAATCCATGATGCAACATGTATGTGAAATTATCTATTTCTCCAAGGCGCAGAGTCAAGATATATTTGCAGCCGTTGTGTCGGGCAAGCGACTTTTTCCTATTGAAGAAACCGCGCCAGAATCCCAAGCTCTCTCTGGAAGCAGTATTGGAAAATGCAACTGGGGACTGCTGACCACGGTTTATCCGAGGAACGCCGAGCTTGATAGCACATTGATCGACGCGGACTCTGACTTCAACATCGTTACCGTCAAGATTCTGAGAGCTGCGGGAATTTCGAAGCAGGAGGATACCTTTCCCCAGTTGTGATCAAAATCTTGGAAGGAGAAGCAATAGACGCATATGGCTACATCAACCTTGAAATTAAGATAGGAGGTGCTCTAACCCATGGCCAACTCCACATTGTCAAAGAACTCTCAAATTACGACATGATTCTGGGGTGCTCATAGGTAATGGAAACAAAGAAAAATTGGGGTTATCCCCTCTGCCGGTGTCGATACCCGAAAGAATTTCCAACAAGCCGTCCAACTTTGAAGATTACATGTTGCCGTATCAACAACTTACCAATGTAACTCAATTACCTGGAGAAAGACCGTCGACGTTCATCCGTAGATTCCTAACACAAGTAAGTCTGGTTAAACAACCCTTTCTGCACCCAGTCACTTCTCCTCTCGGCCAGGTCCAGTTATCAACCCGGGCGTCATTAAGAGATGCGAATGGGAAGCTGGGCCTTTCAGGTGCTTTGTCAAAATTTGGAAGTTGCCGCCGTCAAAGATGACGAGCTCAAAAATCAAGTGTTCCCACAACGCCCAAATCCGTTTCAAATTGGAGATATGGTAGTCAAGACAACCTCGTTTCAAGTTGGAGATGTAACAGTGAAGATATCCGCTCAACCTGATTCACCTAAAAAAAGGGAAGACGAGCCATATCTAGTGGCAAATGTTTTCTTGGGTGGTTACTGCAAACTCATCAATGCCGACAAATCGGAAGGTGTGACGATTCACTCGCGATGGCTCAAACCCTTCAATACCTAAAACATTGTGCTACTTTCTCCTCCAGCGTTTTCCTTTTAGTATTTCCTTCAGCAATTTCCCCTTTCATGCGGTTTTTGTAACTTCTCTAAAAATGATTGCACTGCTTGCATTCATAATTAGGGTTTCAATTTCAATTAAGAACATCTTTCCTTAAAAATAAGTTTTCCTGAACCACCTTAAAGGAAAAATACCAAGCGAATCCAAACTCTCACAGAGCCGTTACCCGTCGATTGAAAACCAGAAAAAATCAAACCCCCACAAAAATATCTTATTCAAAAATACTAAAGAAAGGAATATGCAAGAAAGAAGATCACCAAGAGGCGGCGCTGACACTTTCCTTCAAGAATCTTTAGCCTCAGCTTTCGCCTAACGGATTTTCTCTATTTCTCTCCTGACGGGTTATCCGGCTCGTGGAAGCTCATACTTCTATATACTCAGGCGGCATTTCACAGACGCCCTGGATAATTTGCAAGGGAAAATCCAATAAAAGGTTGGTCAAATCCTTAATTGTTGCTACTGTTTTTCCCATGTTTTGAGTTACTATTGCCCACGACATGTGAGTCGTTGCTATGAAAGTAGCTAAACGGGAAGAAGATAACACACCCTGGATAATTTGCAAGGGAAAATCCAATAAAAGCATTATTGTATTTTGGCTCCCCTTCCGCTGGATTGTTATGGGGATGAAGGAACTGGTTCTTCGCGAAAAGGGGTTTTAGGTTTCTTCCGGGAGATTTTATTCATTCAATCAAAGATATGAAATTATCATAGCATCATAAACGAAGGAATGTTACTCGGTGAGACATGGCTTCAGTCGCACAAAACAAAACAAAAAAACTGAAATATCAATAAACAACTACAAGCTACGAAAAGATTGTTTTTATCTACGAAAGGAAATCGCAAAATGGGAAAACCAGTTGTCAATGAGTAACACCTTGGTCAATGACGCCTCCATCAAAGCTTTTTCAAGCACTTGCCCCAGCACTTTCTCCGACAGCAAACATTCCATCCAGAAGCTATCTCAGCAGCAACTTCAACATCCCATCCGGAATCCGTTTCGACAGCATATCCAGCATATGTCCCCACATCTTCTCCAATGACTCCAACATATGCTTTCACCGCCTCCCCATCTGCCTTGAAAACATCCTCAGTGATCGCTCCAACTTCCCCAGCAGCAGTTACGACGCCCACTCCAGAAGCTGCCTCAGTCTCGCAAGTCGTGTCAACATCTTCCTCTGGAACTTTTCCAACAACCTCTTGAGGATGCTCCAGTTCATTCACGTCAGAATCAAGGATTACGATGCCATTATGGATAGGGTAATCAAACTGCCTCTCGCCCAGAAGTTTCTCAGGCTCAGTCCTTCGTCGTTTCAACCGAGAAACGAATCGCTCGACCCTGATATTGGGATGTGGAGAAGCTTCATCACGTTGATATTTCCCGACTTGCTGGGATGCTTCATCATGTCTCCACTTCTCCTCCATGTCCATCGAATCCATGAAAGCATGAGCACGCACCCGCATGATGCGTAGATGGGTGAGAGACATGCCTCGTATAATCCGGCCGGCTACATGGAAAAAAGAGTTGATTTGGTTTAATATATCCTCATGTGAAGAAAACCTGGGTTCGTCGACTTCAAAAAAATTCTCCGAAGAGTCAGAGGTATGATCATCACCGGAAGATCCCATTGTGTACTACAAAAAAAAATTACATTATGTCTGCATCGACAACCTACATGATGCAAAACACAAAATGGAGAACTATGAGAAAAGACGCGAGACGATACCTTTGAAGAGGATGGATGCAATTCTATGATGATCTATATGAAAGAAAGAATAATTGGCTCACCTGGACTGCTGATGGAAAGAGGCTTTCCGCTACAGAGATAAAGCCAATGATACGAAAATAAAAGGGTGGACAACGCCTTTTAAATACATTGTATTTTGAAGTTTGAGTAAAAGAAGGTTTCTTCTTTCGGGTTATGCACAGAAGGCAACCGGACCCGCAATGCCAGCCAGGCGCTCTCCCTGCCATTCCATGACCTAGCAAAATGAGTGCCTTCTTCACCGCTCAAAGCAGCGCAATCTCCGCGCACTCCACCAGACAAGCAGCGCCATCTCCACCCGCTCCACAAGCTAACAAGCAGCACCATGACTCCAGCACTTCGTGATCAAAGCCGCACTATCTCTGCCCATTCTGCGACCTAGCCGGTTCCATCTTCACTGTTTGGTAGCCAAAGTTCCAAGCGTTGTTCCCGCCATTCCACAGACTGTGGCCATTTTCCATCATTCCATGGACTGAAGCCAAGCGCCATCTCCATACGTTCCGTGACCTAGCCAGCTTGCACCATCCACCGATTCACAGACCCAGTCGCAGCGCTATCTCTTCCGATCAGTAGCCAGAATTCCAAAGCCAACGCCAGCACCCCATGGCCAAACCGGAATTACACAGAGCCGCCAATACAAGGATCACGGATTCTTCATGCCTTCCGCTAAAGGTTAGTCGAACTTCCCTGGAAATCTCTTCACCTCTTGCCCCTTCGATTTTACACTTGTCTATCACCATCTCATGCTTACCCCGCAACAATTCCATTGTTACGTGCTAATCAGGGGACATAATGTTGATGGTGGTTTTTAGCTTAGGGTTAAAATTGTAAAACCTTGCATCTGATGTGACGTCACTCTGCAAGGAAGTGGATCCATGAGTGTTAACCTCTCCACTGACATATTTATTGAGCCATTCAATATATTTACATGAAATTTATCCAGACTGGCGCATGTAGCAACCATCCCAGATATTCTGTAAATTTCGGCGCCTTGCTTATATTCACTTAATATAAGTTTCTTTGAATGCTTTCTATGTTATGTTCCCCGGCTGAACCCTTAATGTTGGTATGGCATGATAATTTGTGTTCACTCGCAGCAGAGTAGCACAAATTTCCAAATATCAAGGATAAGGTCTTTGCATAAGGTATTCAATCAGAAAGCATGCTGCTCTCTGGCAATGAACTTAAAAGAACTCTGTGTCAACACATAGAATTCAATCGATTATCCTGACTAATTACAAAAGTTAGGATTTTGCGCCTTGCGCAATACATGAGACTTTGCTTGTCGAAATCAAGCCTAGGAAAACTAGGTAATTAATGCGCCATGGATTAGTAGATGCAAAATCTTGCCCAGAATCAGAAAACACGGAACCACGAGATAAGAGCAGCGGCAAAGGGAGGCGTGGCCATGCCTTAGGCCAGCTGGCGCCATTTTCCATTGGCCACTCCCCCATCCTAAACCATCCCTATTTCCCTCGACCAATCAGGTATCTTCAAACTCGCCACGCGCACATAAGTTATGGTTGGGCCCTTACTTGCCGGCCCCACTTCCGATCAACCAATCAGGTCGCTCTAAAGCCGCCACACTCACACCAAAATTGTAGCCACGCCCATGCTTGGCCGGCCCTCTTATATTAACCAATCAGGTTGCTCTAAACTTGCCACAGTGTTAAAAAGGGGAAAACTGCGCCAGATGGTCAGAAATCCAATTGGCTTTCCAAAAACCGCACCAACATGCCAAACGTGCCATGTTGCGCCAATAAGTTGAGCGGCATGCCAACATGCCACTCCGCCGCACCAACATGCCAAACATGCCACTTCATGGCAACATGCCATAAATAACGCCCTATGTGCTAACTTACCTCCTGTTAGGGTTTTCTAGTCAAAAGCACGACTCTGCATTAACCAAAACCCTAATTTCCAATCATGGCACAAATTATGCCACTTCGACCCCACAACATGCCACGAGCCGTGTGGGACCCATGATGCCCTAGGGTTGGCGCCATATCATAGCCACCCACGACAATCCCTACTCATGTGACCGTTTCCACACTATGGCCTTGTCATAGTTCCTTTGGCATAGCTATGGATCCATTTGCACAAAAAGTATCTCCATGCCGAGGCCGCATGCCACATGCACTAATTAGGGTTTCGACATGCCAAACCCTAATTTGGGAAAGTTGTTACGCCAACCAAAGCCTAATAACGTTTCCCAGAGCGTTGGTATTGATGTGGCAACAGGGCCAATGTTGCCACGCCACATGTATGTCCAACACCGAGGTGCCAAAGTCTAGCGGCCATGGATATGCCAGACGCTACTTCGTGCCACTGGCATGTGCTAACTATGCCATCCACGCCGCCATTCCGCAGTCATGCCGCACGTGCTAAATAGAGTTGCGATGCGCCAAACCCTAATTTGGATAAAAGTTGCCATGCCAACTGAGTCCACTGACTCTACTAAGGCCTCAAGATTAACTTAGCAACATGGCCAATGTTGCCAGAAGCCATATTTGGGTCTAACACCAATATGCCAAAACAGATGCCACGGCTACGCCACTGGCATGCCGCTATGTCATGGCTCCGCCGGGCGACACTATGCCAATGGCGCCACTTTGTTATACAACAAGATGCGGCCATAATCAATGGCCATACTTCATCATGAGATGTAATCTCAGCCATCCAAGTTCGCCACGGAACTGACATACTTGTGGCAAGTTTCAGACGAACAGCTGCCTAAATCTAGTGGCCATGGCTACGCCAGGCGCCACTTGCATCACCGTGCCACTGGAATGCACGAGTCGTGCCATCCGTGCCACATTGCCACTGGCGTACACCAAAACACCACCGCTCCATGGTCAGGCGCCAACACAAGGTAGCCATAATCAACGGCTACCCTCCTTCATGAGATGCGATCTCAGCCATCGAAGTTCACCACCGAACTGACAAACCTGTGGCAAGTTTTAGGCGACCAGTCAAAACGAGCCTAATAGCATTACATGCTATTTTTCTGCGGTAAGTCCCTTGACTTTGACTTGCCGCACGTAGCAAACTGTTACATGTTTTCCACGAAAACACTCGAGACATCAAACATGTCACAAACTGGGGGATTCTCATCAGGGTATTAGTCTGGAGGTTTACAACGTGCGGCGTGCAATGCGCCCATTACAAGAAAGTGTCACGAAGCAGGACAATTAGTGGTGGTAAAAAGTAACGGTGTAAACGAATTCACTTCCTTCATCATGGAAGCATAATGACTGACGGTTACACGTTATTCTATTCTTCCACCACTCAATAGTTTCCACATCCTACGAGACCAGGGTACGTTTCAATATGACTTATATAAATAGACTTCGCCTATTTTCACCAAACAACGAGTTTTTGGTCGGCAACAACATAGTATCCAGAAATCACCAAGAACTGATAAGTTATTCACTCGGCAAGCCAGTTCCACTTTCTGATACAAGTCATAAAACAAGCCACATCTTCAGAATTAACCATTCTGGTCTCAACACTCTCTTCGCTTCCCTCCCTAAGACCAACCCTTCTCATTCACTTTGTGACCGAAGCAAGCCTGGAACGACCATTTCTTGTTTTAGGCCAGGATTGTACAGATTGATCTCTCGAATCAAAAGTACTCCCGTGCAGTGCATTGTTTAGGGTTTAGACTCGTTTCTCATCCACACAAAATTACCAAAATCGGCAGAAGCAGTTTTCACCCACAAACAGTCATCTACCTCTGTCCCTTCGCCAGATGCTCTTCCATAGACTAGGGTTTTACTTCTTTTATCTTATCCGTAGAGACATCCTTTCTTGGGGCGAGATAAAGTAGATCTACGAAGGTATCCTCTGTCACTTGGATTCCTTTGTATAGAGAGGGCTACACAGTTATCTTGTATGCGACCACTAAGATCGTGACACGTGCTCCGTGGAACATTTATATTCACACGTAGAGCTTCTCAATCCCAAAGAAGAATTTAAACTGAGTGGTCGTAAGAGATTTCACCTAATTAGGTCACTCTGCTCTCCGAATAGGCGGCTTCACCAGTAACGACACAACCGAGGAAGTTTGTTGTCACGAAGGATTAGTTTGCTAGAAATGCAAACTTCAAGTATTTATAGACAAGGAAGTTTGGACAGCAAGGAATTTCCAAAACCGAAAATATTCTCAAAGCTATTCAATATATTCCAAATTCGGTATCCATAATTCCTGGAAATGCTCTGTCCAAAATAATGACCGAAATATCTTTGTAAAATCTCAACTAGTAAATGCACATTACTAATTCTCATTTTTCCTAACATAAAATTAACAACCTTAATTAAAAGATTCTTAACTTATTTATATTTCGATCCTGGGTTTTTCTTCCTGTGGCTATTAAGGAATAACTTTGAACAATAAAAGATAAACATTATTGTACGTGTTCAAAGTATGTCGACATCCTTACTTTGTAAGTCCTCTTTCATACTTACAACCTTGAAACCGATTTTCCACACTTCCAAACAAGTTTAGAATTGGTTCATCTGACTTTCAAGAAATATTTATTGATTAAGAAGCACTCAATCACAAATCATGGGTTTAACGGTTCTACCAAAACAAGTCTCGGTTCTACCTCCATGTGAGTATTGTGCTTAGTCACACTAGTTTTCCAAAATTCGGTTGACTAGGTACTAGGATCGGTTCCCCACATATATATGGTATTTAACTTATATGTGTTGCACATGTCCATAGGATCGGTTCCCCTTTTCCTAAAAACGTGTTGCACATGTTCATAGGATCGGTTCCCCTTTCTGCTACAAACTTGCTGCACCTCATACAAGGATCGATTCCCCTTTGTGATGTGTTGCACCTCTTCATAGGATCGGTTCCCCTTTACCCAGATTTGGTTCAACAAAACACAAACTCGATCATACCATCTCAGGTGATTACTTAAGATCGGTTTCACTAATAAAAGTCATACCAATACATAAGTCAGGCCTTTGTGAATAGTTTTACCAAGAACACAAACAAGTCGCGAGCGGTTATACTAAATCACACATATTGGATGTTCACAAGATATGCAATGAATAACAATCCCAATAACGCCTGGCGATTTCCTTTTCGATTCATAAACAAGTTTATGAACTTACTTCCTTAAAACACATGTAAAACATTGTTTCCTAGGATGAAACCTCATACCCATACATAATCAGAATAACATTTAAACGATTATGTCGATGTCTTATCTACAAAGTTTAATGGTTAAGCAATAAACTTCATATTGTATTCCTTAATATTATGTCTATCTAGAGTGTTCATTGAAAAGGCGATGGTACCCAAATATACCTCAATCTAAAACTTTTCATTCCTATAAGTGCTTTCTCCGAAAGTGATTGTCTATAGACTGAGTCGAGACAATACAACAAATCGGTTCACACTTCGTGTGATCGTTTATGGATACGAGATCGATACAATACAACAACGAAGTATGTTTACTTGATACAAAGGTTCAGACTTAACCAAACACAATATGATTGCTTATCAAGTAAATAAGAATTAGCGTTTGTGTAATTTACTTTAATTATAGTACAACAATTATAATGCGGAAATATAAAGTAAATGACACAACAAGATTTTGTTAACGAGGAAAACCGCAAATGCAGAAAAAACCCCAGGACCTTATCCAGAATTGAATACTCTCAGGATTAAGCCGCTATACAAAATAAAACAACTTCGTATAGTTGAGACCAAGCAACTGAACATATATTTCACCTAGTTTCGTATGTTTCCCACGCCTCCGACCTGTAAACAAGTCACGTACTTGGATCAATTCCTTTGGTTCGTATTCCAAACAGTAAAGGAATAACAAATCTGTTTGGTATCAAGTCTCTTCAACCAAGTGATATGAGTTGGATAAAGGTTGTTCTGTTTATCTTAACATAAACTCCTTTGCCAGGTTCCAAGATTTATCTTATGTTCAATTACCAAAAGGTAATCGTTAATATTTTGCAATCAATACCTTTAATCCCAAGGAAACGTATTGATGCCAATCTACACAACTATTCTATCAAAATACCACAAGGATAGATCGACTATAGTTAGATCCTCTTTTACCGAAACAAGTATTGTGCACACCAAAGATTTATATAACCAAGTCAGAAATCTTCTATCTCTTCTTTGTCTTCAAATTTTCTTAGATCTTCAATAAACACCTGCACACAACTACTTGAATCTCTTGTGATCAATCACACACAGAACGGAGTCTGTTAACAATGGATTATCACAAGATCGTCTTTAGCACTAACAACAGTCTAAAGATCCCTGTCGAAACCTTGAACAAGTTTGAGTGAATCTTATATCAGAAGAGAAGATTCTCAAGCATAAACACACTAGGTGCAATCAAAGTTCAACCACCATTAGTCAATCAAATCAATATGAAAACAAAAGATAAACCGCAATTATCTAGTTTCCCACCAACGGTACACGCTAGAGCTTCTCAATCCCAAAGAAGACTTTAAATTGAGTGGTCGTAAGAGATTTTGCCTAATTAGGTTACTCTCCTCTCCGAATAGGCGGCTTCACCAGTTTCAGTACAACAGAAGAAGTTTACTGTCACGAAGGATTAGTTTGCCCGAAATGCAAAGTTCAAGTATTTATAGACAAGGAAGTTTGGACACCAAGGAATTTCCAAAACCAAAAATATTCTCAAGGTATTCCATAATAATTTCCATATTCGGTTTTCATAATTCCTGAGAATGCTCTGTCCAAAATAATGATCGAAAATCTCCTTGGAAAATCTTTAACTAGCAAATGCACATTACTAATTCTTATTTTCCGTATATAATTAAAAACCTTGATTAAAAGATTCTTAACTTATTTAATTTCGATCCTGGGATTTACTTCCTTCTTAGCGGTTAAGGAATATCTTTGAACAATAAAAAATATACGCATTACTGCATGTGTTCAAAGTGTGTCGACATCCTTTCTTTGTAAGTCCTCTTTCATACTTACTCACTTGAAACCGATTTACATACTTCCAAACAAGTTTAGAATTGGTTCATCTGAATTTCAAGAGCTATGCGATTGATTAAGAACTTCTCAATCACAAATCATGGGTTTAACGGTTCTACCAAAACAAGTTTCAGTTCTACCTCCATGTGAGTACTGTGCATAGTCACACTAGCTTCCCAAAATTCGGTTGACTAGGTACTAGGATCGGTTACCCACATATATATGGTATCTAACTCATATGTGTTGCACATGTCCATAGGATCGGTTCCCCTTTTCCTAAAAACGTGTTGCACATGTCCATAGGATCGGTTCCCCTTTCTGCTATAAACCTTGCTGCACCCCATATAAGGATCGATTCCCCTTTGTGACGTGTTGCACCTCTTACTAGGATCAGTTCCCCTTTACCCAGTGTTAGGCCTTACAAACTACACAAACTCGATCATACCAACAGGTGATTACTTAAGATCGGTTTCACTAATAAAAGTCATGCCAATACAAAAGTCAGGCCTCATGTAAATAGTTTTACCAAGAACACAAACAAGTCATGAGCGGTTATACTAATCACACATATTGGTCGTTCATAAGATATGCAATGAAGAACAGCCCCAATAACGCCTGGCGATTTCCTTTTCGGTTCACAAACAAAGTTCACGAACTTACTTCCTTAAAACACATGTATCAACATTGTTTCCTAGGATGAAATCCTCACCTCATACCCATACATAATCACAATAGCATTCATACATTATGTTGATGTCTTATCTATAAAGTTTAATGGTTAAGCAATAAACCTCTATTGATTCCTTAATACTATGTCTATCTAGAGTGTTCATGCTTCGCAGTTTTTGTTTTCAATATGCACGACTTGAAAGATACGTTAGGGAATGAAACAGTTCAAGTCAAATATCACTAACCTCAAGTGGAAGGATGATGTTGTGGTTGTAGCTCCGTCCTTTTTCAAGTCTTCACAATACTTGTAATGTCTCATATCCTAATACTTTCAAGCTAACCTATACGAAGTTGACTCTAGTACATTTAATCAAGCGACTCTTAAATGAGTTTTGGTTCACTAAAATATGACAACCAAACTTGACATACCAACGCTTGGTGGGTTCAACCGAGCTATGCTCTAACAATCTCCCCCTTTGTCAATTTTAGTGACAAAACTCTTACAATCAGATGGATAAACAAATTACAAAAATTCATTACACATACGCCTGATTCCCGAATTCAACAGCACATAACCTGCATACATTCAATACTTAAAAATGCAACAGCTGTTGACATTATAATAACAAAGCTCATACTCCCCCTAAAGGTGAGATAGGTAGATTTGCAATCCTCACATCTTTGTTATACCAAATCATAAGATATGTTACTCCCCCTTAGTTTGTGCTTTTCCTCATTCGTTAGATAAACGTTCAAGAACCAGTGTTCTCTTCCTTAGTGACACCAATCAATATAATTTGACACCAACATCACTTGTTTACTCCATATATTTCTCCCCCTTTTGTCACAAAATGACAAAGAAATGAAAAACTAAGGACAACACGAAAAGGATATTACAAATCTCAAAATAGACTTGCAACCTGTTGAGTCAAGCACGAGGGTTGCCCACACCATTTTTGATAACCAATATCAAAACCGAAACTACAAAGTAATTGTGTTTTGATATGTTATCATGGAAACAATTTCCCGAAGCAATTTTCCCAACTAGTTTAGCAAACCAAAAATCAACTAATCACATTAGTTCCTTTGCTAAAACGATTGTATAAATACAACCGCTTCATTCGATAAGACCAAAACAAAGATAAACTCCATTTTTCTCATCAGGTTCTAATTATCCATATAACTTAGACCTTTATATTTTAGACAATCCAAATACTAGGTTAGTTAACTAGCATTTCCTTGTTTAGGCATTCGATTAGACTTGAATAACCGAAACCTCCCCTTTGATAAGTCTAACTAAGATCAGAATTAACTTAGTTTATCTTATCCGGAATAGAATTGGACTAAACAACTCATCCCGTCAACATATTCTTTTGTCAAGCCATAAATAATTCATACAAACCAAAACAAATCAACTTGCATAATTATTCACCTCAACCGGAATCAATTGAAACAACATAAACATTAAAGCACTACAATTGCACCGTAAGATAACAATAGTTTTTATTAACCGGAACCAATTGAATCACACACACATCCATATACACATAATGGAATAAAGGCATCAATTGTACCGAAATTCTGTTAAGCAAAAGAAAAAAGATATAAGCAATAACATTAGGCTTTTCTTAAACAGGAAAACAATTAACTAACAAGAATGTTACCTCAATTTTGCATCCAACTTCTCCAATATGATCGCATCTTCTTCTTCCATGGAGAATTGATATCGAAATACCATTATGTTGTCATCCTTATGCAAAACAAAAGAATAACAACAACCAACCTTTACCAGAGAAAGGTTGAAAATCGGTTTTTAACTATTGCAAGCAAAAGTTGAAAACCTGCGAAACACATATGCTTTTATGCTAAACCAAAACCGGTTCAACATATTGTGACTTTTCACATATTGTTTCTATTATAACCCCTCATGATCCTTTGATAAATCCTACCAACATGGGCTAGAACTTAATCTTGCTAAATCAAAAAGTCACCCAAACCATAAGGGTTCACAACATATGAGATCGAATATTAAGGTAGTAAAACCGAAATCAAACATCCCATAATTCAATTTGCAATACACCATAAATATTCAACATAAAATCAAGTATTGCAATTACCTCAATCTTTTAGGAAATTGAATTACGAAACCAACACAAAAAGAATGAGGTCATTCGAGTTCGGACGAAGAAGTTATGCGCAAAAAAGTTTTTACACATCTTCGTAAGGGGACCTATCACTAGGATCGGTTACCTCACCATGACATGGTACTAGGATCGGTTCCCTCACCATGACAGGGTACTAGGATCGGTTACCAAGAGTTACTTGTGACAGATCACAACACTAAACTGTTTTCGACATAACTTTTGCATACGATGTCCGAATTCAATGATTTTTGGCTCGTTTTAACCGTAAAAAAAAGAGATACACATATATGATCAGTAGATATCAACATCATAAACTCATAATTACCGTTTCTATCAAAACCTCAAATATAGATAGAGAAAGTATGAGTATAGAAGAAAAGAAATCTCCTAAAGATGTCAATTAGTCATATAATAACCAAGAGATCATGTGCTCGGTTTCATGTGCTTCCTCACCTTTCAAAATTGAGCACCAAGGTGAGTATGCAAGTTCTAACACAACTAGGTTGTGTTGAGTTGATCCTTGTCTTGTTCGTCATGAGTGACAACGACAGAATCATCATTCTTGACCTCTTGCTTGGTTTGTTTTCTCTTGTTCAATCTCTTGTGTTT
Organism: Papaver somniferum; assembly: GCF_003573695.1. Classification (NCBI taxonomy): domain Eukaryota; kingdom Viridiplantae; phylum Streptophyta; class Magnoliopsida; order Ranunculales; family Papaveraceae; genus Papaver; species Papaver somniferum. The sequence continues at coordinate 114,730,307 of NC_039364.1, forward strand.
CTTCTTTGACTTGTGATGAAGAGTGTCATTATCACAACCTTTACTAGTACAAGAGATTTCAGACATAATGTCTCTCTTTAGCCTTTCAAGAAGACTCTTGTAATTATTGTCACCAACAATTAACAGCTGAGAGTCATTCTTGTGACTAACTTTTGGTCCCTTCTTGGCTATAGAGGACTTCGGGACCCATTTAGAGTTGGGTTTCGCAGGAGCAGCTTTCTCCTTCATACCATTAGGATCATTGTCCTTTTGAATATTTTGCGAAACACCCTTTCTCCAATTTGGAACATCATATCTTGTTTTTGCATTTAAAAAGTCATCTCTCTTTCTATAATTGGGTCCTTTATGAAATGACCTTATCGAGTGATATGCAAAATTTGAACTATCATTATAATAATTCTTTTGTCTAAACTTAGGACAATACCGATCTGAGTTCTTATGAGGAGAAAACTTATCCAATTAGTTTGATACAATAGAAAGTGCATTTTTTGCATCTTACGAATTTTGCATCCCCATTGCAAGTGTCCTTTATTACCACTGAAAAAGCGGGGGTCTAACAACACCACCCAATATTTCGCTTAACAATCTGTATGGACTAACTCCGAAATACTTTGCAAGAGAATCAACTAGACAGTCAGACTCAATCTAGATAAAAGTATCTCAAGGAGTTAATATCCAAAGTACAGTTGTACTCCTATTAACTCATTGAGATACTTTTATCTAGATTGAGTCTGACTGTCTAGTTGATTCTCTAGCAAAGTATTTCGGAGTTAGTCCATACAGATTGCTAAGCGAAATATTGGGTGGTGTTGTTAGACCCCCGCTTTTTCAATTGGTATCAGACAGGAAAACACGCTAAGACCTCATCAGTCAGTGCTTGTAGCGATCTGATCTATGGACAGAGGTGCTATCTCTATTAACGTACCACCAGTCTTTGATGGCTCAAACTACTCAGCTTGGAAAGTTGCAATTTGTGCTTATCTTCAAGCATGTGATTTTCAAACTGGGTATGTATTGTTAACGGCTATAATCCTCCGGTTAATACAAAAGACGATGTATCTATACCAAAGGATGTTGGTAGTTATAGTCCTGAAGAATCTCTTGCTGCAATGCAAAACTCTTTTGGATTAAATGCTATCAGACAGGCCGTTACCCCAGATCTTCAGTACTATGTGGCTACTTGCACTAAGTCTAAAGAAGCCTGAGATATCTTAGAAACTGTATTTGAAGACAAGAGATACGTTTCTAAGAATCATGCCATCAATGGAGGGAACAACCTCAACACTCCTTCCATGAATACCTCATGTGGACAGGTGACAATTCGTGATCCAAATTCTGTTCAACCATTTGGATTCAATGATGTTTCCGAGACAAGTAAATCCTCTAACTTATCTTGGGTTGATGAGTGTTGTTCATCTGGTTATTGGTTCAATAAAGCATTGATAACAGAAAGGATCAAGGATTTTATAAAGAGGAGCGTTAGACGTGATAAACATCCCCTGTCAGCTAGTGCTTCTAAAGATTCTGTGGAAGATAAATCTCCTTGTGTCGACGTCTTGAATACGTCTCTTGGATGTATATCTACAGCCCTCGCAGAAGAAAACTCCATACACTCAAAATATGTTTCAGAAATTGAGTTTGACACAGAGATTTTCGATTTCTTGAACAAAGAGTTCCTTCAAGAATATCTTCAATTAAAAGCTTTATTGAAGAAACAGGAATCTTTAATCCAAATGAAAGATCTTGAGATAGACTGTCTTAACGATCAACTCACCGAGACCATCTTTCTAAAGGAAAAAGAGATTAATACTCTCAAAGATGATCTCCAACGATTATCTGGAAGTTCTGATAAAATCTCAGCAATGTTATTTGGTCAGAAATCCTTTGGAAACACTAATGGTCTAGGATTTAAGAGCAAGATTACAGGTATCATCAACTATGTTCCTAAGTGTCATGGGAAAACAAAGGCTGGCAGTTGTGATAAACAGAAGCCACTTCAACAAGACAAAGGATTGCCGGTTTGTTCGTTTTGTGGAAATGCAAATCATGTTCGAAACACATGTTGGAGGTTCAAGCAGAGGAACAAAAGAATTTCTAAATTATAAGAGAACATGCAAAAGTTGAATCTGGATAATCAAAGGTCGTGCAAAACCAATGCTTCCAGAATCAGAAGGAGGAGGAAACCTGTTTATGCAACAAGCCTTGACAAGCAAGGGGAGCATCTAGCTCACTTTGTCTCTGGTTGAGATCGGAGACGCCTGCATCCTCATTCTTAGCTTGAGAGGATTGAGGCTATGCATCTTGTTGTAGGATCAGAATCTCGCAGCAATAATGCCTCAACGAAATTATTAACAACACAACACGACAGTGTCGCAGAACAACTTCAGAAACGACATAATAAACGACATCATCCAAATCATGAGAAAAGTGTGACGGTCCTGCGAAAATAAGGAAGTTTGCGAGAATGATATTTATAAGGTTGCGAGAATGTCGCAAGTCATATCCGAAAGTAAAGGACAGGTTAGCTGTCATCCACTATGTAATTCCCTATAAATAGCCGTTCAGTTGTAAAGAAAAGGAAGAGATCTTTTTGGAGAGTAGTAGCTAACAAACAGGAGAGAGAAAAATCAAGTGTGGTTACTGTTTTTAATCCCTTTCTTTTTTCTTGTAAGATTGTTCAAAATATTAATCAATAAAATTAAGATTGTTAATCTAAAATGAGTTGAATGTTAATGAAATCTTGTGAGGGGTGTAGTATAGGATTTCCTGCAACTACATAATGGCGCTAGAAACAGGGACGAAGATTTAAGACCACCCTAGAAAAGGTTGAAGATTAATATTCTGATTTGTGGGAAATTAGAATAACTGGTGAAGAATTTTACGGAATCTCTTACAATTCATTAGCATTGAAGAAATGACTAGAAGGAGGAATATATCCGAACAACCAACAACCGCTAGAAGAAGAAGTAAAAGAATTGCTGGAAGGGAGAGAAGTGAAACATGAGAATCTACTAGAATAAGAAATGATGGAGAAAATCAAATTCAACAACCAGTTCAACAAACACCGGTATAAAATAGAACAATGGATTATGATAGAGTGAGCATACATACTTGGCGATCAAATTCATAAGATGAAGAAGAAGAACGACAAACGAGAAATAATAGACAAACAGAGGGAGGACAAGAAATAGTTGAAGGAATAATTTGTGAAGATGAGGAAATTGGAGCAGTAGAGATGTTGAGACGAAGAATGCATGAAGAAAGAAGAGCTGAGGCAGAATAACGTGCAAATCTAACAAGGCAAAATCACGAATTGAGGATGGAAAATATGAGACTACAGAGTAGAAGATCAAGAAGTACTACAAGATCATATTCAAGATCTACTAGAAGAGAGATGAGGCGAAACTCACCCACAGTTAATGCTTGAAATAATATTCGAGAAGAAATACGAAATCCTAATGAAGAACATCGCGAAGGTAGAGAAAGGACTGATGATCGTTACGTTCCACAAAATGAAACTTTTGATGATAGGAAAAATGATAGAAATCAGGAGAATGGACAACGTCAGGGACGAAATAATCAAGATGGCGAAGGGAATCGAGAGGAAGAAAGGAGAATTTTACATGAGAGAGAAACTCAAAGAAATCAACAAACGATTGAAGAATAAATTGAAAGACACTATGCTGAACAAGCACGTTTAACTTGCGACCGTGAAAGATTGAGAGCGGAAATGGAAGAACAAGAGCTTCAGGAGGAAATTCGCCAGAACAATCACGACAATCGAGAAAGAAGGCGTACACAAAACCGGAATAACGATAATCTCAATGAAGAGCATGATAGAGTACAGATGAGGGCTGAAATACAGCGAATGGAATTGATAAGAAATGAACAAAATCATGGAGGGTAAAATGAGAGACATCATCATATGTGAATTCAAGATAGAGATGAGAAAGAGAATCGCAGGAGAAGACGAGATGAGAATGATGAAGAAGAAATGCAAAATTTCGCGAGAGAAGAAAGACATGAACGCAGAAGAAGGGAGGCGAAACTAAAAAGACCAATGGATCAAAATTCAGGCGTAAATGAACAAATCTTAAAATAATTGGAAGAAATGAGAGGAATGCTAAATAATAGAGGAGAAGTAGGCAGAAGACAATTAGATGAAGCTATAGAAGAAGCTGCGAAAACTCCATTTACAAGAGAAGTACAACTAGGAGGAATACCTCTGAAATGCAATTTGCCCGCATTAACCAACATTTTTGATGGAACAACTTGTGCAATTCAACACATTAAAGCCTACGTGAGATGCATGTTGCAATGGGAAAATCATGATGCCGTATTGTGCAAGTATTTTGCGTCCAGTCTAACAGGAGAGGCATTAAAATGGTTCGAAGGTCTACCAAAAAATACAATAACATCTTTCAATCACTTGCAGACCACATTCTTGGGGGAATATATAAGTAACAATTCTTCGCGACCTGGTATTGAAGATGTGTTTGGATTAAAGCAAAGGATTGGCGAAAGTTTGAAGCACCTAACTAAAAGGTGGAGAACTATGTGTAGTGAAATGGCTGGCCATGTGGATGAGAGATATCTTATCTTATCATTTATCAATGCTATGTTCGCAACCAATCTATTGTATATCCAAATTTTCAGAGTCAAGAATACAATCACAATGACTGAACTGCGAGAACTTCAGGAAGAGTATATTGCTCTATAGGAAAGGCAAAATGAAATGGAATCATACCCAGTTGCGAACACCAATTCACAATGTAGTTGCAGAAAATCCTACACTACACCCCTCATATGATTTCATTGATGATCAACTCATTTTTAGGTTAACACTCTTAATTTTATTGATTAAATTTGGAATGTTCTTACAAGAAAGATAAAGAAATCAAGACTCAACTCTGCTCGGAACTTTCTCTCTCCTATTTACTTGTTTCTTACCTAAAAAAAGATCTCTCTCCTCTTTGCAACTCGAATGACTATTTATAAGGAAATACATAGTGGATGACAACTAATCTGTCCTTTATTTTCGGATATGGTTTGCAACATTCTCGCAACCTTACAAATGTTCACTTCGCAAGCTCTCTTATTTTCGCAAGACTATCATACCTTTCTCATGATCCTTGCTGACGTCGTTTCTGAAATTGTTCTGCGACGCTATTGTGCAATACCATTGATAATTTCGCTGAGACATAATTGTTGCGAGATTCTGATCCTACATCTTGCCTCTTCTCATATCTTCTCTGCAAAGTAAAGAATGATGTGAGAAATGCCGCAACTTCTTATCTTTTCATATTCCACATTTATCACACGTATTCTTTCTTCCATTTATTTTTCGACACGTCTTTTGTAACTGTTACTTTTTAACCGCTTAAATCTTTCCGTATTAACCGTGTTTATTTTCTCGAGGAAAAATTCCCTTTATATATATTTTTTTCATTCTCTTCTTCTTTCCTTTTATTCTCTCTGCAACTTCATCGTTCTTCTGCAAATCCCATTATTGCAATTTTTCTTCTTTCCTCTTCAATCTTTTCAAGTTCTTTTTCATCTTCAAACTAGATCTTCATAGTTCGTGATCTTCTTCGAGACAATATTCCTACTATCATTTTCCATGGATTCATCAAGGTTAGTCTTCTCTTTTCTTCCTTATAAGTTTTGCTGAAATTGATATATTTGAAATTAATCTTGTTTATCGCCTTATGTTATTTATGTGATTCCCATACTCTTGTTATTTCAGCAAAAGCGGCTCCAACACTAAATTTACAGTTCAGAACCCTAACAATCCCAAATCACAGCATAAAGTTGTCACACACAAAAGAAAGTCTGCGAATGAGAAGGTAGTAAGAAACACTATCTTTTTCTAATAACAATATTGTTGCCTCTGTTTCTTATCTAGATTTTTATTCGCAGGGTGATAAAAATCTTCATAAACCTCACAAGAAATATCGCCACCTCAAGACTGTTCCAACTTCTGTTCCCTTCCACCTACTCATTTCTTCCAAATCTCCTGCGACATCTTCGCAAGATAAACCTTTATCTCCAGTTCGGGAAGATGCTGCTTCTGATTTCATTTCTTCCAAATCTCCTGCGACCTCTTCGCAAGATAAACCTTTATCTCCAACTCGCGAAAAGGTTGCCCCTGATTTCATTTCTCCAGTTGATCTTTCCATGATTGAAATTCCCCTTATGGGTCCTTCTGCGAATAAAACCTCTTCTCTTCCCATTGAGAATGTTTCTCAACCTTCTATCTCTACTAGTTCCCTACCCAAGTCTCTTCCTCTGTCGAAAGAAATCGTGGAAGGGATAGATATGGATTTCAAGGTTTTATCTGAGATTCTGGATGATGGCAAGAAGTCTTCTACTGATCCCATCAAGTCTAATGTTTGCGAAATTCTGAGCAAACATTGGGGTTCTGACAAAGATGCTTCGCAGACAGCTTTAGGAAAAGAATGTAATGCTCTTCGTCTTGAAAATCAGAAACTTCAGAATGTGTTGCTGGATCGTGACAATCTTCGCAAGAAGAATGATGAATTAAGAGGTATGATTTCCTCATCTATGTCTTTAATTTTCCTTTTTGATGGTTTTATCCTTCCCATGTTTAATTATCCTTTAAATACCTCTTTCGCATGTTAAGCATTAAATTAGAAACGAGTAATGGAGAGATATCAATTTGAATCTGTTGTTGAAGAAGCCCGTGTTGATAAAGAAGTTTTAATGGATCAATATAACCAATTAGATAACCTCTATTCATATTCCCTTGACCAAATAAATAATCTTTCCAATGAAAATACCCAATTAGTTCAAAGACAAGATCTATTAAGTAATGAAGTATCTCGTCTTTCTTAGTCCTTAACCAAAACTAATTTAGGGATGGAAACTTTATCAGATGAGAATAAAACCTTATCTCAAGAGAAGCGAGTTTATTTAAACAAGATGGCGATATCTTCGCAACAACTTAATATTCTCCAAAAAGTATGTGCTGACCAAGAGAAATCTCTTCTCTCTTTAAGAAATGAACTTAAGGAAGTAACAGAATCATCTACCGCTGAAAGAGATACACTCATTCAAGGTAGAATAGCTTTAAGTGTGAAGGAAAATCAGCTTAAAGAACAATATTCCAAATTAGAAGAATCTTATTCTTCTCTTGCGAAGAAAAATGCCTTCCTTGTTTCTAAAGAGAAAAGTCTCCAGTCTCGACTTAAAGGCTTAGTTGGAGATAAATTTGATGACGCCATGGACCATTGGGAGAATAGTTGTCTATCCTTGATTCAATACCTTATTTCGCAAAAGGAAGGTAGTCATAATAGTTTGACTTCCTTAATTATCTTTTCTTTGTCGTGTCTCTCTGAATTCCTTATTTTAACAAAATTTTGTATTCTATTTTTCGCAGAGTCTGAGAAGAATCTTCATTCCTCTATTTCTGACTTGGAGGCTAAATATGCCAAAATTCGTAAAAAGAATGCCTTGCTCGTATCTAGTCTCACTGGTTCTCGCGATCGAGCAGAAAGAAGACTTGATTACCTTGCTTATTTTAAAGATATTCAAGATAGGAATCATCAAAGAGCACTTCTTCGCCAAGTTCATCTCCGGGTTGAAGTCCTTGTGAATGACATCTTACTGTCCAACTCTCTTCCTTCTACATCAATTGATCCTCTATAAGTAGATGATGATGAAGTTCCTCGTCCTGCTGATAGTGATTACGATTACGAAAGCGGTGCAGAGGATAATTTCCTTGAAGATGAAGAAGAGGTTCCTTCTAAAGAAGTATCTGCCGGTGTTAATCAGAATGAGAAAGAAATTTCTCCTGAAGAAGCAATTGCTGGCGATAATCAAAATGCTTGTCATGGCGAAGATCAAAGCCGAAATGAAAGAGAAGCTTGCGAGAATGTTGGCGAAGAATTTCTGTCATATTCTGCTACTGATATTAATATTGAAGCTTGAGCTTCTTTTTTAGCTTTGTTTTCTTGAGCTGTCTTATTTTTATCACTTTTGAGAGCTACACTTTTCAATAACTTTGAAGTCAACTTTTCCTTTTAATATTTTGTTGATAAGAAAGATAATGCTTCTTGTATATCGATTCCCATACTTGCCTCTCATTATCTTTCTTTGCACAAAATAATCTGTTGTGAATGCTTATCATCAATTTGTTTTATCATATGGTCTTATTTTTCCTTCCTAATTAAAGGTCTTATTATGCCATCTCTTGTCATTGCGACAAAATCGCAGGACGTCCTTGCATTTTCATACAAAAACCCATTGATATTGTCTTAACCTTTTCTTTTGTATTATGGCCTATTCAGGAATGTTGCGACAATATGACAGGCCTAAATATTCTTACGAAAATAAAGACCCATGACATTGCCGTCTTGCGACGAAATCGCAGGACGTCTTCGCACTTTCATGCGAAAACCCATTGATCTCGTCTTATCTTTTTCTTTTGTATTATTGCCTCTTCAGGATTGTTGCACAAATATGACAAGCCTTAATATCCTTGCGAATAAAAAGCCTCATGACATTTGCGTCTTAAGACACTTATCAGCTCCCTAATGGAGGGTGCCGCCCTTATCTCCCCCCTGGTTTCCCCTTCAAGGAGGCGTACTTCTACCATACAAGGTTAGCTCCTCCCATCCAGTCTTAACAACAACCAGTTGTTTTCGTAGTCTCTTATCCCTTTTACCTATAGGGCTTCTGGTTACGAGACTTCACCCTAAGTGGGTTTTTCTTCAGGCCGAGTGCAGTATAAGCCAAGACTTGTCAAGAATGGCAAGGACGCTTCAAACGCCCCCGGAACCCTTGACTCAACCGTGTACCTCGGCGCCTTGATCAGATTATTCACTCCTTGGGAGAGTCCTTATTACCTTAGTCGCCCAACCTAAGTCATATGCTTAAGTTAAGAATCCAAGGGGCCTCTCCCGGATGGGCTTTATTGACCCCAAATCTCCATGACTCAGGTTCCGGGGGTGGTGTAGCCTTTCCCTGAGCCATGTATCAGGTACCCCCTAATATGACGTACTTTAGGTCTTACATTTTCCTCTTGCGAAATTATTCGCGAACTAGGGTGTACGCCATAAAGGTTCTCCCCTTTCTTTTATGTCATTGTTCTGTGGTTATCTCTGCGACAATTTCGCACATCATGATCTTCATTTGATATGAGTAATTCTGCAATTATTTTTTCAGAATTCATAACTTCCCAAAGCTTCTTACTGATAATATCTTTTCAAATACAACCTGTTCCATGGACTGTCTAATCTATGACCAACATCTCTCCCTTCTGGATCCATTAATCTATAAGCTCCTGTTCCAACTATCTCCTTAATGATGTAAGGTCCATCCCATTTTTTCGCTAATTTTCCACCATTTTCTCGCTGATATACTAGTGTTTCTCGCAGAACTAAATCTCCTGGTTGAAATTCACGTATTTTGACACGTTTATTATATTCTCGAGCTAATCTTCGCTGATAATTCTCCATATGTTGTAAAACTTTTTCTCTTTTTTCTTCTAATTCATCAATTTTGTTTAAGATTAAACCCGCACTAAGATTTTTCTCCCAAGCTTCTCTTTTTGTTGTTGGAATAACAACTTCTGTTGGTAACACCGCTTCAACTCCGTATGTTAAACAAAAAGGTGACATTCCAGTAGCTTCTCTTCTAGTTGTATTATAAGCCCATATTGCATTATGTACTTGTTCGCACCATGATCTGTGATGTCCTTCCAATTTCTTCTTTAATATATCTGCAATTGTTTTGTTTGTTGCTTCCACTTGCCTATTAGATTGTGGATATAAAGGAGTGGACTTTCCACATTTTATCTTGAATGCATTAAGTAACATTTCTATATTCTGCCCCTAAAACTGTTTCCCATTATCAGATACCAACTGTGCAGGAATTCCAAATCTTCAAATGATATTTTCGAATATGAATGTAAAGATATCTTTGTCGCGAATATGTTGTACTGCCTTTACTTTTGTCCATTTTGTGAAATCATATGTTGCGACTATTAAGTATCTTCTTTGTCCAGTTCCTGGTAGAAATGGCCCCACAATATCTAAGACCCATTTTCCAAAAGGCCATACACTGGTTGAAGATGACAATGGTGCTCCTGGTGCATGTATTTTCTTTCTATGTCGCTGGCAATCTTCGCAGCGTCTTGATATTTGTTTTGCATCTTCATGCATGTATGGCCAGTAATAACCTTGCATTTTTGCTCTATGTGCCAAAGATCTTCCTCTACTATGATTGCCAACATCTCCACTGTGTAACATTTTCAGCACCTTTTCTCCTTCCTCTCGTGTCAAACATCTGAGTGATGGTCCACTAAAGGATTTTCGGTATAGAAACCCATCTCTTAATTCATAATTTTTTGCTCGGCTTTTTAACTTGTGTGTTTTCAATCTATTTATTGGTGTTTCTCCTTTCGCCAAGTATGCGTGAAGTTCCATTCTCAAGTCTGCGACATTGTTCATTTGTTCTTCTTTTTCATTATCTATCATCATCACATCCATATCTTCCTCTTCCTTATTTATTGATGGTGACATAAGTGTTTGTATTTTTATGCATCTCGCAGTTGGATCTGTCATCATGCTTGAGATAAAAGCAAAAGCGTCTGCGAGTCTATTATCCTTTCTTGAAATGTGCCTCCATTTTATCTTTGGGATTTTCGCTGATAATTCTTCAACCAGCTTCTTTTATTTCTTCAAGGATGGTTCATTTGTAGTATACTCTCCTTTTATTTGGCGAATAACTAGCTGCGAATCACTAGTGATCCTGGCATTTTCTAGTTTTATTTCTATTGCGAATTTTAAAGCATGTATCACAGCTTCATACTCTGTTTCATTAGTAGTGGACGCAAATTCCAATCTGAATGAAAAAGCCATCTTTACTCCTTCTGGCAAAATTAAAACGATTCCAACTCCATTTCATTCTCCATTTGATGATCCATCTACCAATATTTCCCATCTATTTGGTTCTGTTAATAAATCTTTTGGATCTCCATGTTCTTCTTCTACATCCATCATTTCTTCTACTGCTTCATCTTCTTCTAAAGGAAATTCTGCCAAGAAATCCGCAACAACTTGTGATTTTGGTGAAGACAAAATTTCATATTTAATATCAAAGTGGCCTACTTGTGCATTCCACCTCTCTACCCTTCCTGATCTTTTAGAATTCTTCATCACTGATTCAATTGGTACTTTTGTTAATACCTTTATCTTGTGTGCTTGAAAGTATATGCAGAGCTTAAATGATGCATAGACCAATGCTAAGATTAACTTTTCAATCTTTGAGTAATTCTTCTCAGCAGTATTAAAAGTTTTGCTAATGTAATAAATGGGTTTCTCTACTCCTGCGTCTACTCGTAATAACACAGCACTTAACGCATACGACGTTGTCGCAAGGTAAATCAATAATTCTTCTCCTGGTACTGCCTTTTGAAAAATAGTTGTATTCATAAGATGTTATTTGATTCCTTGAAAAGCATTTTCACATTCATCACTCCATTTAAATTTTGCACCCTTCTTGAGTATATCGAAAAAATATTTGCATTTTTCTGATGATCGCGAAATGAATCTCCCCAGCAAAGCTAGAAGCCCATTCAACTTCTGTAAATCTTTTATTGTTGCTGGTGTTGGCATGTCACGAACTGCTTGCACTTTTTCTGGATCAACCTGTATTCCTTCCTTTGATACAATGTAGCCTAAACTTTTTCCCGATGCCACTCCAATAGTACACTTCTCAGGATTCAATTTAATGTTATACTGCCGCATTTTTTCAAAAATCTCCCTCAAGTCTTGTACATGGTCTTTAGATTCTTTACTCTTTACTAACATGTCGTCCACGTACACTTCTAATGTTTTATGTATCCATTTTGCGAATACCTTCTCTACCATTCTTTGATATGTCGCTCCCGCATTTCGCAAACCAAATGGCATTTTCGTGTAACAATATAAACCTCTAGGGGCAAAGAAAGCAGTATGTTCTTGATATTCTTCAGCGAGAGGAATTTAGTTATACCCTTTGTACCCATCTAAAGATGATACCCTATCATTTCCCGCTGCAGATTCCACCATTTGAGGAATATCGGGTAACGGAAAACTATCTTTAGGGCAAGCTTTGTTCAAATCAGTGAAATCTATGCAAATCCTGATTCCCTTGTTTTTGTTTGGAACAATGACCATATTCGCTATCCATTCTGGGTATTTAGATTCTCTTATAATTCTTGCCTCAAGCATTTTCTGTAATTCTTCTTCTATTTGGGAATGGTAAGTTGTTGCAATTTTTCTTATTCTCTGTTTAAATGGTCTCACATTTTTGTTAATCTCCAATTTGTGGCAAGCAATTGAGGAGTCTATTCCTGGTATCTCATCCATGTTTCCTGCGAAAATATCCTTATATTCTTGCAATAAGTTGAAAGTTCTTTCTTCTTCTTCTACGCCCATTTTGGTTCCAATTCTCAACATTAGAGGATCCTCTACAGTCCCAACATTTATTTCTTTTGTTGGTTCTGCGGCAGTGTAACTGGATTTAGGTTCTCCCATTGGTGTTGGTTCTTTTATTGCTTTTATGGGTCCTTCCCCTTCTTTCGAATTTTCGCGGGGTATTCCTTTTCCTTCTTTTGACCTTATCATATAAACTCCAAATTCTTCTTCCTTCTTTGCTTCCTTTGCCAATTCTCTGCGAAATTGTTTCCTTTTTGCTTGTTCTTCATAATGCTTTACTTCAATTTGATGGCATAATTTCGCATTGTCAACATCTCCTCTAATTTTCTATTCCATTTGGAGTGAGGAATTTAATACATTGATGCAACGTTGACACCACAACTTTTATCGCATGTATCCATGATCTTCCTAATAACATATTATATGGCGATTCCATATCCACCACACACAATGTTACATATGTTTCGATTTCTCCAAGTGGAATTCGCACCACTATTTCTCCTTTAGGTTTTGTTGTGGATTTTCCAAAGCCGTGAACAAAATATGCTGAATTGGACATTGGTTCATCTTTAAATCCCATTCCCCGGAATGCATGATAAAATATTATGTCAACTGAACTTCCTGTATCGATTAAAGTTCTGTTCAACATCCGTTCTCCTGCGGATTTTATTACTGTATCCTTCTCTTTTCGTATAACCGGCACTGTGATAACCAACGAAGATGTATGATTTAAATTTTCTTTTGGTATTTCTTCCGCCATGAATGCAATTTTTTGCTTTTCCCTCTCTTTCAAGGGTGATATTTATTCTACCGCTATAATTTTCTTCCCTTCAAAATTTCGTTTATGTATTCTTCCTTTGACGTTTTCATGAAATTCATTGATCAAGCTTTTTGTTATCATATTACACTCCAATATTTTGTCATTTTCATTAATTCTGCTCATCTTTCTTTTAACTAATTCACTGATTTATTTAATCATTTTCTTGATTTGGATATTCTCAACCAACAATCTTCAACTTTCCCTGTTTCTAGCGCCATTATATAGTTGCAGGAAATCCTACACTACACCCCTCATATGATTTCATTGATGATCAACTCATTTTTAGGTTAACACTCTTAATTTTATTGATTAAATTTTGAATGTTCTTACAAGAAAGATAAAAAAATCAAGACTCAACTCTGCTCTGAACTTTCTCTCTCCTATTTACTTGTTTCTTACCTCAAAAAAGATCTCTCTCCTCTTTCCAACTCGAATGACTATTTATAAGAAAATACATAGTGGATGACAACTAATATGTCCTTTATTTTCATATATGGTTTGCGACATACAAATGTTCACTTCGCAAGCTCTCTTATTTTCGCAAGACTATCATACCTTTCTCATGATCCTTGCTGACGTCGTTTCTGAAATTGTTCTGCGACGCTATTGTGCAATACCATTGATAATTTCGCTGAGACATAATTGTTGCGAGATTCTGATCCTACACACAAGCAGCGAATGCAAGCTTATTACCTAAACTAATAAACACAGTGGCGAGCACTTTTCAAGTACAACAAGAAAAGGTTACGGGCAACAACCAACAGAAACTGGTGGCTATGGGAAGCCGAGATCAAGAGGAGTATGAAAGAGAAAGAAATTTCTACAATCGTGGTGGAAATAATAAGATTCAAAGACTTGATCAGCCGCAAGAAACCTATGGAGGTCAAAGACAAAATTATCATAGAGGACAAGGAGGTCACAAGGTAGTATGGGAAGAAATCAAGATGCCACCTCTGAATGCAAGTGTGGAGAAAATATGGGAATCTATAATTTTGATGGAGAATATACCAACACCATGGAACATGGGAACGGAACCACCTCCAAGCCACGGAAGTCATGAGTTCTGTTTTTATCATCATTTTCATGGACATACTACAAATGATTGCAGAAATATAAAGAGAATTATTCTGAGATGATAGATCAAGGAAAACTAAACCACTTTTTGGTAGGGAACCCACAATCTCAACCATTACCACCACCACCACCAGAGCATCACAGAGTAAACATGGTGAAAGAGAAGGAAACGTTCTTCGTAGAAGTTGGTGCAAAAGCAAAGAATCTATTCTGTCACTCTATCGTACATTCATACAAGACAATTGAAGATTTTCATGACAATATTTTGAGCAGAGTGTTTTCAAGAGACAGTGATGGAAGAGAAATTATGAACATTGCGAAAATCTCGCCACTAGAGGAGTGGCAGAAGCAGTCTATTTCTTTTACCGCAGAAGAAGTCCCCGAAGGTGGAGAGGTACATGACAATCCCTTGGTGGTAAAATTAGAAATTAATCCAAAACCGAAAGAAGATGAAGATGATGAAGCTGAAGACTCATGGGAAATTAATAGGATTCTAATCGATACCGGAAGCTCTGTGAACATATTATTCTATCATACTTATAAAACCATGGGAGGGAGAGATGATGATCTTATACCATCAACATATAAGATATATAGTTTAATAGTACTGCCAACAAGCCTAAATGGGAGGTTACTATGCGAATTCCATTGAAGGTAATATCTTCTGAAATCTTGTTATGTGTTGTTGACGTAGACTCACCCTACAATGCATTAATTGGTCGACCTTGGCTACATGGGATTCTAGGTGTATCTTCAACTTTCCACCGGTGCATCAAATTCCCTCACCCCAGTGGTGTAGGAATCATAAAAGGGGATTGGGTTGAAGGAAAGAAATGTTACGAAACTGAGGTAGAATCCTGCGAAGGAAGAGCAAACAAGAAGGAAAGTTGGCAACGCAAAATCAGAGAGACACAAAGAAGTGAGAGATTAATGGTGGATGCAATCGAACGAAAAGAAGAAGAAATGTTGCGAAACTAATGCTAGCTCAGAATAAGAAATGGTGAACATACCACTACCAAGGAAGCAGTAACAGAAAATAAGATGTGTATGAATGGTTGATTTGTTGCAAAATTTTTCAAAAAATACATTTTACTGAATGATGAAAATGAGATTGAGAAGTGCAAATACGATATGATGATGTGCGAGAATCTCGCAGAGATAATGAATTCTACAAAAGACAATCAGAGAACAATGACAAAAGAGAAAGGGGAGAACCTTTATGGCGTACACCCTAGTTCGCGAATACAATTTCGCAAGAGGAAAATGTAAGACCTAAAGTACGTCATATAAGGGGGTACCTGTTGCATGGCTCAGGGAAAGGCTACACCGCCACCGGAACCTGAGTCATGGAGATTTGGGGTCAATAAAGCCCATCCGAGAGAGGCACCTTGGATTCTCAGCTTAAGCATATGACTTAGATTGGGCGACTAAGGTAATAAGGACTCTCCCAAGGAGTGCAGAATCTGACCAAGGCGCCGAGGTACACGGTTGATTCAAGAGTGCCAGGGGCGTCTAGAGCGTACCTTGCCATTCTTGACAAGTCTTGGCTTATACTGCACTCGGACCGAAGAAAAACCCACGTAGAGTGAAGTCTCGTAACCATAATCCCTATAGGTAAAAGGGATAATAGGCTGCGAAAACAACTGGTTGTTGTTAAGACCGGATGAGAGGAGCCAACCTTGTATGGTAGAGGTACGCCTCCTTGAAAGGGAAATCAGGGGGGAGATAAGGGAGGCACCCTCCATTAGGGAGCTGATAAGTGTCTTAAGACGCAAATTTCATGAGGCTTTTTACTCGCAAGGGTATTAAGGCTTGTCATATTTGTGCGACAATCCTGAAGAGGCAATAATACTAAGAAAAAGATAAGACGAGATCAATGGTTTTTCGCATGAAAGTGCGAAGACGTCCTGCGATTTCGTCGCAAGACGGCAATGTCATGGGGCTTTATTTTCGCAAGAATATTTAGGACTGTCATATTGTCGCAACATTCCTGAAGAGGCAATAATACAAAAGAAAAAGTTAAGGCAAGATCAATGGGTTTTTGCATGAAAGTGCAAGGACGTCCTGCGATTTTGTCGCAATGACAAGGGGTGGCATGATAAGACCTTTAACTAGGAAGGCAAAATAAGACCACACAAGAATGAAATTTTTAAAAGAATCAAAATTCACTTCGCATATGATTGCGAAATTATATAGAAACAACTGCGAAGCTGAGGCACAAAATAATAGAAATCTGCAAAATCTCTCATTTGGATACAAATAACAGAGGCAAGTATGGGAATGAATGAAATTAGAAAATTTTATTTGTCTCCACATGATAAATTTATGCAAAAAGTTAAAAATTAATGATTATGTCGATTAACCATATTGCAAGGAAGAATTGTCTTAATGAATGTATTTCAAAATAAAAGAAACTTATATATTAAGGAATATGGGGAACCAAGAGAATTTGCAAATATAAAAAAAGAATGAATAAATGTACAAATATTACAGAAGATCAAAGAAAGAAACAAAGACTACTTCTTAGTTGATCCATCATCATCTTCATCAGGTTTGCTCTCTTCTTCATCCTCATCAGAACCTTCATCACCATCAGATTCCTCATCATCAGCTTCGCTATCAGAGATGATCAGACTAGGAGTGTTCTTTGGGATCTCCTCTGAGAGACAAGGATAATCAGAGTGAGGAATACTATGGTCATTGCAAACCATTTGAATAGTTTGATTGCGAAAATGCAGAGCATCATTCTTAAAGTTCGCAACAGTGATCTTGAATTGATTATTCAATCTAGAATATTTTTCGTTGCGAGAAGAAAGACTCTTTGTGAGTTCCCCTTTCTCAGCTTCAAGTTCTTCAATTCTTTCGCGATATCTACTTTCAGAATCTGCGAGCAAAAGGCAATCAATTAATAACTTGATGAAAATTCATAAGAAACAAAAGATTAGTGAAGAAGAACAGTTAATAACCTTCTCTGTCAGAAATCATATCTCTAATCAAGGCTGTATGCTCAACTTGGAGACTAACATTTACAGCTAAATCTTTTCTGGCATCGTCTAAGATCTTCGCAGCCCAAGAAAATTCATCCTCATTATTTATAAGGAGACGAGAACGAATTTGGTTTTCTCTCTCGTTAAGCACGACATTTTGGCGGTTAGCTTCATCCCGTTCAAGTTGAACTTCAAGAAGAGTTTCTTGGAATTTCTCCAAAGTCTCAGCACCTTGATTAGAAATACGATCCTTATCATCTATGAAACCGCTAATTTTGGTTCTTAGCTTATTGATTTTCTCTTTAGAATTAAGATAGAAACGCTTAAATTGGTTGTCTAAGCCTAAACTAGATCTATGGTCAATATCTAAGAGGCGAAATTTGGATCTCAGTTCATTCAAAGAAAGATATGAAATTTTATCATTTGAGAAACTATTTAAAGATTTAAATAGGTTCTAAAGAAAGGTGTCATTATCCAAGGCATTAGGAAATGAACGAAGAAGGGTAGCTTCATCAGAAAGACCATAAATGTCTGCAAAAAGGATTAATCAAATAAGATAAAACAACAGGATGAATGAATGAAGGGAAGGGAGAAAAGTAATATACCATAGAGTTGATTATTAGCTTGCTGAAGACTAGAGATTTTATTCTTGTGCGAAGAAGAATCAGTTTCTAGTTGTTTGTTCTTCTCGCGAAGACCTTTAACTTCAGCTTCTAATTGTTCGTTCTTCTCACGAAGACCCTTAGCTTCAGTTTCCAGTTCATCATTCTTTGTACGAAATTGAAGATTCTTCTTTTCAAGAATTTCGCGTCTCCTCTCCAGATCTGAGGCAACAGCGAAAGAAGCTTTTCCAGCCTGCGAGAAAATACAAGAAATGTTAAAATAGAGAGAAATTTTGAGTTATAATAATGAAGAAGTAAAAAGACGAAAGCATACCAGGCTATTAAGAGAATGCAGGAAGTTGGGAGTCACCGATCTAGAAACTCCGCGAAGAGAGCTATCACCATCCAATAAAGAAACATCGCAAATAGTGGCGAGAGCTTTGCAGGTATTAGCGAGTTGACTATCTCTCATTCCTTGCCAAGAATCAGAAAAGATGCCAGAGAGCTTAGCCATAGAAGATTCAGATGGAGAATCTTCATTTGCAGCGGGGTTATCATTATCCTCATCATCCTCATCACTCTCGGAATTTTCATATGGAGAGGAAGAACGGACTTTTCTCTTCTTTGAAGGAGGAGCAGTTGGTTTTTCCCTGCGAAGAGCACCTTTGCCTTTATCACCAGTCTTCGCAACATTGGCAGGCTCTTCTATTTCAGCGATAACTTTCACACAGATAGAAATAAAAAATAGAGGCAACAATATATTGTTTAAAATCATAAGAGAATATTTCTTACCTCATCTGTGTATGAGCGAAAAGCTAACAAGGTATTAGCCTTCCCAGTCCTGCGGTAGCTATCTTTCAGTTTCTGGATCTGTAGAATGTCGCAAGAATCAGCGAACAAAAGAATAAAGATAAATAAAAAAAAAATGTAAAGTGGGCGAAACTGGAAGAAACATACCTCTTTATTCTTCTCGGGCCAAGAGAATACCCAAGGTTGATAAGTAGCGAGATTCTCAGGAAGAACATTTGACCCAGCAATGTAAGGTCCTTTCAGCATCAAGGGAAAAACGCACCATTTATCATCTTTGGATTGGCGAGGGGTTGTGTTCTTACCAGAGTGCCAATCAATGTCTTGCATGAGTATTTTATCTTCATCAATATTATCTTTCCTTTTCAAGTGAATACCCCAGCGAGTATTCTCTTTCTTCATGGATATTAATTCATAATTTTGGAAGAAATTCGCTACTGTATACTTCTCAGCGACTATCTCTAGATCTAAGAATTTAGGATCCCTAAGATCTTTGGAATAAAGAGATCCTTTACCAGCACCACGGTTAGCGAACTGCAGCATCAGACGGATGCAATCCCCACTCAATTGGAAGATAGCTCGCGAAAATCCCGAGTGAGCGAGAATTTCATAGAACAGAGGAATATCTGGGTCATAAAGAGGAATGGGGAGACCTGCGAGAATTTGACCCAGCAAAACTATGATTGATTGATCATCACAATATTGTTCAGAGAAAATTTTGATAGAAAGAATTGATTTGGCACTTTCACCAGGAATGGTAGAAAGTGTGAAACCTTTCTCGACAAGATCTTTTTGAACTTACTTTAAGGTTTTCTCATGTTTTTGACCACTTGGAGGCATATATGAATACAGAGTATGGGAATGGACGAAGAATTAAGAAGATTGAAGAAGGAAGATAGAAGAAAAATTACTGCAGAGGAATTTACGGAGAAAATGATGAAGTTGCAGAGAAGATGAAAACGAGAGTAAAAAAGAAGAAAAGGGAGAGTAAGAAGAGTATATATAGAGGAGATTTTCGAGAAGATAAACACAATTAATGCGAAAAGACGTGAGCGGTTGAAAGGAATCGGTTACAGAAGACGTGTCAAGAAACAGATGGGAGAAAGGATACGTGTGATAAATGCAGAATATGAAGTGATGGATAGCTGCGGCATTTCTCACATCGTTCTCTACTTCGCAAAGAAGATATGAGAAGAGGAAAGATGTAGGATCAGAATCTCGCAGCAATAATGCCTCAGCGAAATTATTAACAACACAACACGACAGTGTCGCAGAACAACTTCAGAAACGACATAATAAACGACATCAGCCAAATCATGAGAAAAGTGTGACGGTCCTGCGAAAATAAGGAAGTTTGCGAGATTGATATTTATAAGGTTGCGAGAATGTCGCAAGTCATATCCGAAAGTAAAGGACAGATTAGCTGTCATCCACTATGTAATTCCCTATAAATAGTTGTTCAGTTGTAAAGGAAAGGGAGAGATCTTTTTGGAGAGTAGTAGCTAACAAACAGGAGAGAGAAAAATCAAGTGTGGTTGATGTTTTAATCCCTTTCTCTTTTCTTGTAAGATTGTTCAAAAGTTTAATCAATAAAATTAAGATTGTTAATCTAAAATGAGTTGAATATTAATGAAATCTTGTGAGGGGTGTAGTGTAGGATTTCCTGCAACTACACTTGTGGCTCAAGTATGTATCTTTGTTTGTTAAGAAAATTTCCTGCAAACGATATTGATTGTGGATCCTTAAACTATGGAAGACTGTGTCAAGGATCAGGGTTTGACACTTTTAAATCTTCTTATCTTCTTCCTTCTTCTCATACGTTTTCATAGCTCTTGTAACTAGAGGCACTTCCAAAAGTAATGCAGTAGAAGAAGTCAAAATATATCTATGCAAAGGAATTACTTCCTCAAGGATGATAAAGAAGAAGTCTACAATCAATAGAAAAAGTTCTTCCTCTAACTGTCTCTTTTCTGGTTGTCGTGCTGATAATCATTTTAGAGAAATTGTGAAAGACTCTGTGGAAGAAGATTTAGAAGAATTGAACGATCCCATAATCAATGGGTTTTTCAATAATAAGAAGGAGTTTTCTGTAGATTCCCTGAGAAAGATCTACAATACCTAGTAAGTCTTCTTTTGATTTAGTTGGAAGAATAACTAGTGCTTTGAATAGCGATGATTGTGACTACACATAGCTATTTTTGTTTTCATTTTCTTATGTTATTTTTTAGGTTTATTGGTTTTTAAATTCTAAAAATATTTGGAGGATGATGTTATTGCAGTATTGATCGTTATGATTTTGTGATATTGCAATTTGATTATGGGATATGTATGGTTTGCGTCCGTGAACTTGAAGGTCCCATATGCTGTCAAAAGTAAAGTCGTTCATGAATTGGTATTCGTATTAATGAAAGGACGAATGGACTTTTGACAATTACAAAAGTTATGCCTATGCAGTCATGTATTTGATGGAAAATAGGATAAAATCTTTTGTTTGACAATGATAAAGTCTATTATGTCGTTAGGATGGAAAATAGAATAGATCCTTGTATGTTATCCACAGTATTGATCTTCATTGATCCATTTTGTTATGTTTTACCGTGAAGGCTCCATTGTGTGTCTTATGTTGAGCACGATACAACTAAGTCGATTTTTCTTATTGGCTTTGTTGGTTGTTCCATAAGATGCTATATGTTGAGCATTATGAACTAAATTAATCATCTTGGTTGGTTATTTAGTTATTTTCTCCGAAAGTATTCTTTTGTCGAGCAAATCCTTTGACAATTACTTTTGTGATTAGTTTGGTTGTTTGTATTCCAATTAGATTAGTTATAAGTTCTCTTGTAATTAGTCTAGTTGAGTTTTCATATATTCCACAAGTTCTTGTGTTGAGTATATGAACGGCTATACAAATCATGTTCTATTGGTTAATATAGTCGTATATTCCATAAGGTTTTTCCTTATGTTGAGTATGTGAACGATTAAGTTAGTCGTCTCCGTATGATTACCTTAGTCGTAGCTCCGTAAGTTTACTTATGTTGAGCACCTTCAATTAAATTGATCACTTTGGTGGTTTGATTTAGTTGCGTATTCCAATTAATTAATCATGGGTTTTCTTGTGATTAATTTGGTTGATTTTTGGATATAGAAAATCATTTTTATGGTTTTTGGAGTCCAATTTAAAAATCCTTCTTTTCTTTCGAAATTAAGGTCGCTCTTGTTATTCTTTCGGAAATGACATCAAATGGGGGAGAGTTCTTTTGAACTTGTGCTTAATGATAATATCTTGCGGGGTGTGCGGCTGTGGAATTTTATAGGGGTTATCTTGTATCTTAAAAACTCCTTGATGAATGCATTTAGCTTCGGCTTTATGATTGCATCTAAATTAAGTTGGTATGTATTTTTCTTTTAGTCTATGAAATGTCTCTTGTGGAAATTTCATTATGATCCCGTTCTTGTACCTTGGCCAATTTTATTGACAAAAAGGGGGAGAAATAATGTAGTTCACACTACAAATACATATGGTCTTCGGATCATTGTGTAAGGGGGAGTGGTTTCCATGATTGAGATGGAGTATTGACTAAGGGGGAGTGATACATATCACCATAGTATTATTGTTAAAGTCGTGATACAATTGGACTTTGATGTTACATAATAATACTATGACACTGTATAATAATGATCGACAATCTCGATTTCTCTCATTGTTATAGCTACGAATCTTCAACATCGGTGATGCTAAACTTACAACCTTTGGGATCATTGGGGTACTTGGAACGACGAAGATTTCAGGGAACGTTGAAGATTAGACTATGGAATATGAGCCACTAAAGTTTATCTTTTTTGTATTCCATATGTATTAATAGTTTTGTCACTAAAATTGACAAAGGGGGAGATTGTTAGAGCATAGCTCGGTTGACCTCGCATGTGTCGCTATCTCAAGCATGTTTGTCAATGTTAGTGATCAAAACTATGAGTCTTGATTTCTAGCCTACATAGCTAAGTCTCGGACTAGGATAGAAAAGTGTAGTAAAGCTCAAGGACTTCATGGCGATTCATCATACAACGACGAAGATCTACTCAAGGAGCCGTTGAACTTCATCAACAAAAAGGTATGTGGAGACTTGAACTTATCTATCACTCAAAAGTCTATCTCTTCTATCTCCTACTTCTTATGAGACAAAAGTCGTATGCTATATAGACTGGATCATACACATTTGATATTTCGAGCCGAGTATATCTCGCCTATCTATATCTCAAAATCATGTGTTGGTAAAGCGTTTCGCTTTGATCAAGTTTATCTTCACCTAGTGACGAAAGTCATGAAAAGTTTCAATTGCTTTGAGAATTGCTCTGACGCGAAACGGTCTGTGAATAACGACTATATAACGTCCTCTGAGAATGTCTCAATGATTGGAATGAGAGTTTAGATTACATAACCATGTATTCCTTAATCCGAAGTTTTCGAACCTTGTTGATTGAGAGAAACCGGAGGAATTGGCTTTGCCAAGTCCGCGAACTGACGGAAGTTCTTGTACCGAGAATTTATGCTGGGATTTTCCAAAAACTCGTTTGCGTGTAAGTCCGCGAACTGGCGAAAGTCTCTTTCCCGAGATTTTCTGCTGAGTTTGGAAAACTCCACCGGTTGTCTTAAGTCCGCGAACTTGTTTGTGAGCTTAAGAGGTTATGATCTAAAGATGTACTCTGAACATGAAACTTAAATTACTAAGGAATGCTTTATGAAAACCGTGGCTATAAAGTTCATAAGCCAATTCAATCGAATCGAATCATATTTGTTTCAATTGTGTCTTGTGTAGTTACATAAGATCTCGTAGTAATTGAACAACTCTTTAACTAGTTCATTTGAGTCAATTGAACTAGTTATGGTGAAGAAGAACAAGGTTAATATGAAATGCTCATATGTTTAACCTTTTGGGTTACTATGTTGAACCAACATACACGTACACGTTTGGGCATGGTTTTCACAAACCCAGTAAACGTCTACCCAAGTGTGTGTGACAAGCTAAGTTTTCGATCTAACGGTTGAGAAATATTAGCTTGAATCTAAATCAGGTTTTCATCTAAAGGTGAATATGGATTGCTTTGTAACTAAGACAAAACCCTGATTTGAAGACTATATAAAGGAGACATCTAGCATTGTTCAAAACTAATCCCCACACGTCTGTGTGATACTAGTGCGCTCGCTAGAGTCGATTCTCCTTTAACCTTTGGTTTTCTTCTCTAAAACCAGGTTAACGACTTAAAGACTTCATTGGTATTGTGAAGCCAGACCGATAATACTTTTATCGTAGTTGTGTGATCTGATCTTGCATCTTCTATCGTACGAGTACAACCTTTGATTAGCTTGAGATCGTGAGAGTTATCCGATAGGCAAGATAAAGAAGTCACAAACATCTTCGTCTCAATGTTTGTGATTCCTCGACAAACCGCTTGTGTAGTCAAGAAGGATTGTAGAGAGGTGATTGATTAATCTAGGCTGTTTTTCGGGAATATAAGACCGGATTATGAATTGGTTCCTATTCACCTTGATTTCATATCTTAAGAAGGAAAAAAACCGAGGGTTTATCTGTGGGAGACAGATTTATCCTTTGATAGACTTTTCTATGTGAGACAGATTTATTTATTGATAGATGTTATAAAACACCTAATTTTATATCTAGTATTTATGCTTTCTTTGCTATTATCCTTGTGAATTGCATCTCTTATGTTTAGTTTTGAGTTATTAGGTGCAATGGAGTCCTTGGGAGCAAAAGAAGGAGAAATCATCCATTTGGAGCGAAACGAGCAAAAAGATCAATTCACAAGCGAGTAGAACCGGCTAAGGTTGCGCAAGGAAGAGGTGGAGCACTAGGATGTCGGTTAGCCGGAACCGACATGCCATGTGTGAGCTAGTTATCCCTTAACCACTAAAAAGGGGTGCAGATAGCAGTTTTGGTTCCTACATCTACTCTAAAAATCAGAGAGCAATAATTTCTCTCATCATTATTTTCTCTTACTTGCCTGAAACAAGAAGAGGCGGCATCATTACTCAGAGAAAAATCGAGAGAGTAAGAGGCACATAATTTCAGAGATTCAAAGATGAAATTTGAGGTAGAAAAACATGTTGGTTGCAGAAGAGGAAGAGGAGATGAAGGATTCGGTTTGCTGCTATTGGTGGAAGAGATGATGAACACAAAAAAGGGGATCTGAGATTGTGATTTTCAAGGGTTTCACGGATTTGATGATTATGGTTGAAATGGAAGGTTCTCATTGATAAATTCCAGAAGATGGTAGAGAAATTGGTAATGGGTTCGTGTGAATTTGAGATTGTAGAGAAGAAATTCATGGTTTAGGGTTTCTGTTGCTGGCAAGCAATGGTGGTCTTTGGTGAAGATTAAAACGGAAGAAAAAATGGGTTTGAGAAGATGGATTATAGCTCAGACCAGATGGGTTTTTGGTGATGTTGATAATGGGAACTGATGGATCTGAAAGTGAAGAATTGCAGCTGCAAGTTGAACTGAATGAATGAAGGCTGCTTAGATGTATGTGTAGGTATGGATGATTGCAGGTGTACTGATATTGAAGTTGTCGAGGTGATAAAAGATGGTGATGGCAGTAGTGATCTGGGGCTGTTCAGTTGGTGATGCTGCAATGTATAAATGAATTTGTTGGGATTGCAGTTGAGATGGAAGCAAGCCATGGATTGTGGTGATGATGTGCAGCTGCAGAGGATGATGTTTGAGTTGTAATTGGAAGCTTGGGGTTTTGAGATAATGGGTTTGTTTCTGAATCTGAGATGGTTTTGAAGATGAAGTTGGTGGTGCTGGTTTGTGGCCATTGTTACATGAAGATTTCAGGAGATATTATAGCTAAGATGGGAGCAAAGAGGAAGTGCAGCTGGAGTTGTTGGCTTGGCTATGCTGAGAAGGGATTGTGAAGCTGAACTGCAGTCGGTGATGCAAAGAGTGTGTGTAGCTGTCGAGTTACGTCTGGATGGAGGTTGTTTGCGGATTGAGGTGATCAATGATGTTGCAGTTAGGTTGTGTAGTGCCTGACAAGGAAATTTCTCGAGAATGCAGCTGAGGATGGGATTTGCTGTTGCAGTTGTTATTGAACTGCAGAATTGATATAGTGAAGTATGAATATTGTATATGTATGTTAGGGAAGTACACTGTGGGTGATGATGTTATGTCTTACGGAAGCAGTGATTGAAGCTACAAAGAGAAGAGTTGTGTTGTTGTCATTTTAAGATGATTGCAGGAGCTTGATGCAGTGAGGCTTTAATGGTGTTGATGTTGTTTAATTGTGGAGACTCAAGTGCAGGTGTAAAGTAAATGGAATTGAATCTGGTGGTGCAATTGGACTGAAACAAATATGAATGTGCAATTCTAAATGGTTCAGGTGGAAGCACAAGATGCGGCTGAATTTGCAGATGATGGGTATTGCAGATGTGGGATTAGTGATGTAGTAGATTGAACTCGCAGGAAAGAAGATACAAATGGGTCTGAAGTTGCAGGACATGAGGTGGTGCTGCAACTGTTGAATTGATTTTGAGGTGAACTGGCTGTTGTGTGGAACTGCAGGTGGTAATTGCAGTTCAAGTTGCAATGCAGTAGTACCTGGTGATAGAAGTGCAAGGATTTAGAAGCCAGCAGATAGAGAGATACCAGTGTTGTTGCTGAAGTTACAAGGAAGCTTGGATGCAGTTGCAGTTTTGGCTGTGAGGAGTTCAGTTAGGCGAAGAAATGCTCAATCGGTGTGAGCTACAAGAATGGAGATGGAGCTGTGATGAAGAGAGGCTTGTAATTGTGATGTAGCTGAAGCTGCAAAAGAAGAACAAGGAATTGATGGCAGATCATGATGGTGTTTATAGCCAAGGAATTGGTGGTCTGCAAAGATGAGCTAATGGAGTTATGTTGCAGTGGGGAGTATAGAATGTCGAGGTTACGAAGCTGCAGCTGTGAAGAAGCCACAACCATCATGGATGGACTGAACTGGTGAAGCACAATCATTGTCAAGTCAGTGCAAATGGTCAAGGCCAAGGTCACTCGGTCCAATCAGCCAGACAGACCTGACTCATTTCTGACTCAAGACTCTGACTCACCTGATGACATCACTGAACCGACTCAAAGTTGACTCAGTTGACCTGATCGAGTTCAATCGTTGACCGGTGACCGGGGTGGACTTTGCCGGTCACCTGAGCTATGTTCCGATTACTTTTACGGCCAACTTCCGGCACCTTTACCAGTTTTCCGGCGGCCTCTAATGGGACATATTTTCTACATGGGTGTTTTCACATATGGGCTTGGTGGACATCTTTATATTGGACTTTGGAGATTGGACCTAATTTGAGAAGTTGGAGAAAAGCTACAAAAGAAAAAGTCTTTACAACTTTGGGGGGATCACGTATTTTCTACTCGGATTTTTGGAGAGCGACGACTAGGGTTTGCTTTCGTTTATTTTTCGTCTTCTTCATTTCATTTTTGATTATAATTGTGATGAACTCAAAAGCTATGAGTAACTAAACACAATTATTGGTTATGGGATAAGAGTTGATTTCTCAAGCATGATATTTAATCAATGGATTAGTTTTGTCTCAACTTTATTGTTTATGATTCATTGTTAATATTGTTGCATGATTTGAGTGCTATTTTGATTGAGTCTGGAATCCATTAGATTGGTCTTCATATCTATTGCTATATTAGGTTTTATTATACGAAAAAGTGATAAATTCCTGATTACAAGTAGCATAAATGTGAATAGTGCTTGTAGTGATATATCCTACTAGTCACATATGAATCATATCCTTAGTTAAATCGAATTAGTGCTTTTACACGTTCGATTGCTTTGATTAGTCTTATTCCATAAAACTTATTTCTCTTAGGGAGTTAAACTTAATTGTGCTTATACACTTTAGGTTGCTTTCTAGGTAGAATTCACATATGCATCTTTTAATGTGGTTGTGATGAAATCAGGGAATTAGCGGGATATTCTTGCGATCAAGGTATCCTAGGACTTTTAATAAATGAGAGATTAAAATTTCAATTCTAGTCATTGATGAAAATACATGTTTGTGAATGATAATATCCCGTAACCAATATCTTCTTTTATTGATTATTCAAATTATTTTATTGCTTTCAATTACTTTTATTTGCTTTGCTAAAACAAAAAAAATCCCCCCTTGGTTACTAAGAAATTGAAATTTGCATAACAACAAAAGCCTCTCTGTGGGAACGAACTTTTCTTACCACATACTTCATTTAAATTTAGTTAAGTGAAAAAGTGAATTATTTTTGACCCATACGACAACGATCAAATTTTGGCGCCGCTGCCGGAGAGGCATACGGATTGTTATTAAGTTTTTAGTTTTTTATCATCATTTCTGCTTTGATATTTGCTTTTTGTTTTCTTGTCTTGTTTCTCACTTGTTTGCGAGAATTTTTTTCAGGTACCTAATCCTTGGCTTCACAAGATTGGAAATATCCAAGGTGCGGGATAGCTACTCGAAGAGGCACAATAGTCCAACCAAGTCAAGACACAACAGAAGAACATGAGTTAGAAGTGGAAGAAGAGTTACAATTAGAAGAAGTTCTAGAGCAAGAGGTTCCGGTTGAACAAGAACCACCTTTTGAATAAAAAGAAGAAGAAGCAATGGGTGATCGTACCCTCAAGGACTTGGCTTCTCATAGGCTTGATACACAACGATGGTGTATCCAAACAAATTCAACCTTCGAGATCAAGCCGGGGTTGATTAGAGAGTTACCGAAGTTTCATGGCATGGCGAATGAGGATCCAAACAAGCATCTCATGGATTTCCATACCATAGTCACGGCCATGCTACCACCGAAGACTAATGTCGATGGTGCAATATTGAAAGCTTTTACATTCTCTTTGGCGGATAATGCTAAGGAATGGTTGTATTATTTACCATCCGGAAGTGTCACTACATGGAACGGGTTGAAGAAACTCTTTCTAGAGAGGTATTTTCCTGCGTCAAAGGCTACTCAAATTCGCAAAGACATTTGTGGGATAAAACAACACGTAGGAGAATATTTGTATGAATGTTGGGAGCGATACAAGAGATTGGTGGCAAGCTGTACACACCACCAATTCAGTGACGCTATGATAATCCAATACTTTTATGAAGGCCCCCAAACAAGTGATAGATATCTTCTTGATGCAGCGGGTGGTGGAGCTCTAGTGAACAAGACGGTGGCCCAAGCTACCGAGTTGATTGAAAGCATGGTTGCAAACTCGCAACAATTCTAAACAAGAGGTGAACCAATGGTTAGGTGAGTGCATGAAGTTACGGATTCATCATCACACCGTGATCAAAGGATGGATAATATGGAGGAAATGATGGAAAAGATGGATGCAGTTATTTTACCTTCATATGGTGAAGAGTTGGAGCAAGATAGTGCGGTTTTTCCAAACCAGCAAAGACGGTATGATCCCTACTCCAACACTTACAATCCGGGATGGAATGATCATCCCAACTTTAGTTATGCCAACAAGCAAGGAGCGGTCCAACAACCTACTTCAACCGTTCGAGTGGATTTCAACCACAACAACAACAATTCCAACCGCAACAACAACAATTTCAGCAACCAAAAACACAACAAGCAACTCAAAATCAAGGTTCCGATATCGATACAAAGCTTCAAACGTTTATGCAAGGCATTTCTACCATGTTTAAAGAAAGTCAGCAAGAAACTAAGAGTGCTATCAAGGAGTTGCAGACACAAATGGGCTCCATGGAGGTTGATATAAACAAATTGAAGGCACAAAATAGTGGGAAACTCCCTTCTCAAACTATTAACCTAAAAGAGGGTGTCAATGCTATTACATTGAGAAGTGGTACACAACTTGTGCAACCCGCGGTTACTAATTCGGGCAAGGTGGAAACACCAAAGGAATCTGTTTTGGAGGATAAGAGTGATGATTCTCCCCAAACTTCTGAGGTACCTATTCCTAACTCTAAAACTCCGGTTTCTACTTATGTTCCTCCTTTACCTTTCCCTCGCATATTTGCAAGTTCCAAGAAGGAGGAACTAGAAAAGGAGATTTTAGACGTTCTTAAAAAGATCCATGTGAACATACCACTCATTGATGCTATCAAGCAAGTTCCCAAGTATGCAAAAGTGTTGAAGCACTTGTGTACCAATAAGCAAAGGCTCAAAGGTAATGAAGTGCTAAGTGTGGGGGAGAATGCTTCGGCAATCTTACAACACAAACTCCCATTGAAATGTAAGGATCCCGGTAGCTTTGACATTCCAGTCATAATTGGTAACACCACATTTAACAAAGTTATGTTGGATTTAGGTGCATCTGTTAATGTTATGCCTGCATCTATGTACAATTCACTTGAGTTAGGTCCTCTTAAAAAGGCTGGAATTGTATTGCAATTAGACGATCGCTCTAATGTTTACCTAATGGGTATTTTGAGGATTTTCTTGTGCAGGTTAATCAATTAGGATTTCCAGCTGACTTTTGTGTGTTAGAGATGAATGAAGGGTCACCGGACTCGTCTCTTCCATTGTTACTTGGGCGTCCCTTCATGAAAACGGCGAAAACCATTATTGATGTGGATAAGAGAATGCTAACTATGGAGTTTGATGGAGAAACAATACATTTCAACATTTTCGAGACGATGAGATATCCTAGCGATATCCACTCTTGTTTCTCCATTGATGTTATGGATACTTTGGCACAACAAGTGTTTGAATTGAATGGTGTTGATGCTTTGGAAACCGTTTTAACTACATCCATGGATAATGGTGTGGAGTGTGGTAATGAAGTCAAGGAAGTCCTTGGTGATCTTAATTCACTACAGGGATGCCCGGAAACTCATAATATCTATTTTATTTCCTTACATGCAGTGATGAAAAGCTTGTACCTTCCATTGTTAAATCTCCAAAATTAGAATTGAAACCTCTTCCCGACCACTTAAAGTACTTGTAATTGGGTGACAAGGAAGATTTACCTGTGATTGTTTCTAACAAGCTTAGTGAATTACAGGAGCAAAAACTTCTAAGGGTGCTAAGGAAGTACAATACGGCCATAGGATGGACAATTGCTGATATCAAGTGTATAAGCCCTGTCGTTTGTATGCACAAGATCCGTTTGGAGGACGAAGCAAAGCATACAAGGGAAGCGCAACGTCGTTTGAACCCTCCCATAATGGAAGTTGTGAAAAAGGAGATACTGAAGCTTTTGGACGTGGGTGTTATCTACCCCATATCCGATAGCAAGTGGGTGATCCCGGTACAAGTAGTACCAAATAAATCAGGTGTGACGGTGGTGGAGAATGATAAGAATGAACTTGTCCCAACTCGTGTGCAAACCGGTTGGAGGGTTTGTATTGATTACAGGAAATTAAATGCCATCACTAAGAAGGATCATTTTCCATTGCCTTTTGGATTGTGCAATGCTCCAGCTACCTTTCAAAGGTGTATGGTAAGTATCTTCTCAAAATATGTTGAAAACATAATCGAAGTGTTTATGGATGAATTTAGTGTCTTTGGTGATTTATTTGACCTTTACTTGCATAATTTGTCACTAATCCTTGAACGATGTGTTGAAACAAACCTTGTGCTGAATTGGGAGAAGTGCCATTTCATGGTAACTCATGGCATAGTTTTAGGCCATATAATATCTTCTAAAGGTTTGGAAGTTGATAAATCTAAGATAGACCTTATTCGTACTTTAACCCCTCCCACTACGGTGAGGGAGATACGCTCTTTTCTTGGTCATGCAGGTTTTTATCGTAGATTTATCAAGGATTTTTCCAAGATAGCATCACCACTTTGCAACTTATTGCAAAAAGATGTGGTTTTCAAATTTGATGAAAAGTTGATAGGCACATTTTTGTGTCTTATATAATCTCAATTGTATATATTATTAGTGCTCGATTTTATATTTATTATGGCTTTTTATGTCCCTGTAGGTATTTTTGGAGAAATAAGCTTTTGCGGCGAAATTGGCTAAAAAAGTGGTTTTTGCGCTCATGGGAGAAAATTACTATACGGACTCTCAATTTGGATAAGGGGTAACCTAATTACTATGGGGTGACCCATTTCCAGGCAGCTGCTAAAGGGAGACCAGCACAGGATAAGGGGAGGTCATCTTCATCGTTTTTAAACTCAGAAATTGGCGGGAAAAAATGTTGCAGACGAACCAGAGTTGGGGATTGATTTCGAAGGTGTTTTAGAGAGATTCAATCGCTGAAATTTGTGGGCTGGACGTGATTGAGCATAACAGGCTTGGTATGTGCGCTGGAATCGATAAAATTGGGCTGGATAATTCGGAAAAAGGAAACAGAGGTTGAAGTGAACACGGAAACTTTGTGGAATTATTTTAGGAATTTCAGGGAGACTAAAGGCGTGAGATTGTTTCCTAAGGTGATATTCTATCTAAGGAAGAGTTTCGGATGATTTGGAAGTCTTAGAAACGATTAAGGAAGTCGGTAGAAGAGATTATTGCCGTGGCTTGCACGAAAAGAAAAAGAGAGAATTAATCGCTATTTTTAGGTTTCTGAGCAGTATAAAAGGTGAGTTCGAGTCCCAGGGAAGGTTACGAAGTTATTGGAGCATTCGCAGAGGAGTTTGTAACGCTACAGAGCTGAATTGATCAAGTTGCAGGAAAACCCGAGTTTCTGCTGCTGCTGCTGAAGAACAACCGTTGCAAATAAAAACAACGTCTTAAATTTGTAACGCTGCTACAGTGACTTCTTTGTAACAGTCAGTCCTTTGTTTGGCAACGCCAGTACACCGTTGCAAATAATCAGTGTTATAGTTTTTCATCTTTTAATCAACTTTTGAACCATAAACAAATATTTTGAGCAAGTGATTAGTATGAGGAGCTAAACCCCATTGATAAGGCGACGGAGGAAGCCATTTTTCCAATTATTATGTGGTAAATTCTATTTAATTAAATTTTCGTAATTCTTTTATGATTATTTGCATTGAACTGAAATCGAATATATGATTCTGATTAAGTGGTTGTGTTCTCAATTGATGGGTCATGCTTAGGTTAAGTCTTTTGATGGTCCATGCTTTCGATTTACAACTATTGTTTTGAGTATCTACTTGTCTAGGCGAAAATATTAGAATCACTTTAAACGTAAAGAGTTGCATAAATATTGACTAGATTAAATCACATAAAAATTGGAGATTGGTGGAATCCTGAGTCTCAGTGCTTTTTATAATCTTGATAACAATTTCTCTTTAAGTTTTCTATTTTAATTTGAGTCTAAAATCGAGTCCACACAATCCGAGTTGAACGAACTTTACTACCACTTAAAAACTACATCAATTTTTGGCGCCGCCGACGCGGATTTGTATTAGGTTTTAGGTTTTAGATTTATTTTATTTCTTTTAGAATTTTTTTTCTCTTTTACGCCTTTGGTATTTTTCGATTCTTTTCAGATTGGAGCGAAGCTACAAGGAAATAAAAAGTACTATAAAAGGAAAGCATCACCAAAGAAGGAAAGAAAAGAGGAATCTAAAAGGAGTGAAGAAGAATATTTTGTATATAGTTATTTTTTTTTATTTTTAGAAACTGTAAATAGGGTTTTATTTTTATTAATTTTTATTTTTATTTTTGGACACTTTTTGGGCTTTATTTTTGGACTGGGACATTATTATTTTTAAACCCTAAGGAAAGATTGGTTTAAATAAAAAAAATGTGTGCAGAGAAGGACGGTGACTACGATATCGCCTCGGCCCCTCGGTTTCGTACATGACATAGGAGTCGTGGCCCGAGTCGACTTCAGTGGTTCTTTGCCCGTCTGGTACGGGAGGTAAGTTTTTCGAAACACCCGCGAATCCCTTGTCAGCGGGTTTACTGTATTCCTTCGTTTGCATATATGCCTAGGACTTGAAAACGACTGCTTTAATTTCCTAGTAAAGGGCAAGGACTGGCCATACAAGATAAGGGTTCGTATTTCATCACCGTTCTCTTCTTGCCCGCCTTAGGAAAACGAAACCAAACGCGAACCTAAGCCTAAAATTTTGACTAGAACGATACCTATAAGGTAACGAGCTTAATAGGAAAGTCGTTCGAAAAATATTGGTTACTCTTTTGAGCATACTTCGAAGTTCTTGATGGTTTCTGTGAGTTGAATGCGTGACTGCGCCGCCTTGTAACCGGTGAGGCCTTGGGTATCAAAGCTCCACTGAGCTTCCCTCGCCTCGATTCCACTTACTTTGACTCGGATTGATTCCATAGGGGTTTGCTCAGATTGTAACGAGTTCCTTTTCGAAAGAATAGAAGCTGGTCTAGAAACAATCTAAGTGGAACCATCATGCTTTTTGTTTGCTAGAAAATTAGGTTTGATTTGGTTGAGTCAGCCTTTTTTTGTGATTGCATAGAATCCCAAATATCCCGATAAAGCCAAAAATGGCAACTTTAAAAGCTTTGTTGAATCCTACTAGGACTACTCGTCCCTCTTGTATCAGGTTAGCTGAAACTGAAGCAATTTATGAACTTAGGCCTGGAACCCTACAGATGCACCCAATCTTTTTAGGGAAAGAAAATGATAACCCTTATTTCCATGTTAGGGACTTTGAGGAAATTTGTAGTACCCTGAAAAATAGAAACCTTGATGATGATGCGTTGAAACTCAGGTTATTCCCCTTTTCCTTAAAAGATAAAGCCAAGTCGTGGCTGTATAGTTTGGCTTCCGAATCAATTGAAACTTATGAACAACTTACATCTTCCTTTTTGAACAAGTTTTTCCCTAGGCACAAAACCTCGTCTATTAGGACGCAAATCTGCACGTTTAGGCAACAGGAGGGAGAGTCTTTGTATAGGTATTTGGAAAGGTTCAATGATTTATTAGCCCAATGTCCTCATCATGGTTTAGAAAAGGTTAGGTTAGTTCAGATACTTTATGAGGGTTTAGATTATCCCACTACAACTACAGTAGAGTCTATGTGTACAGGTGGGTTTGAAAACCAAACATTTGATGATGCGATGACATACTTGCATGAAATCGCCGAAAAGACCCAACAATGGGAAAGTAATAGGGTACCCCAGAAAACAATTCTTCTAGGCAAAGGAAACGTTAATAGGGTAGAAGAAAACTGTGAATCAGATGCCAAAATTGCTGCTATAGAGAAAAGGTTAGAAGCTTTAGAAGTGGGTCATACTAGTTGTAGAATAGAGCCTTTGTGGGAAGGACATACTGTTGAAGAGCAAGCCAATGATCTTTATAACAACACTAGATTCGATAACCGTCAGAAGTTTGACCCATATTCAGAAACCTATAACCCTGGCTGGAGAAACCATCCCAACCTTTCTTGGTCTAAGGGCCAGAATCAAGGTCAGTCTAGTAACTCTCAAGCTCCCCCAGGTTTTGGCTATACTAAGAATCCTTCAGCCCCGGCTCAGTTTCAGAACCCTCTGGATAAGAAGATTATGAGTTTAGAAGAGTCTCTTGCTTTGTTAACTCGTAACACTATGCAGTTTCAGTAATCTATTGCTCAAGGTTTAGAAGACAATAAGAGAATAGGTCAGGATAACTCTCAGGCTATTTTCGAGTTGAAAACCCAGGTTAGTCATATAAATGAGTCTTTAAGAGAAAGAGGAAAGTTTCCTAGTCATACTACCCCCAACCATAGAGGAGTTCATGAAGTAGGTGCAAAACCATCGAATAAATTGAATGCTATTAGAACCCTTAGGAGTGGTAGAGTAGTAGAGAATCAGGTAACCATGCCCGATAGTGAACATACTGTAGTTCACCCCTCATGATCTCATCCCTCAGGACCACAAACTGAGGGGACTGATAAAATTTCCGATGATGCCAATTCGGTTCCTGAGAGGTCTGATTATGTGCCTAGAGACCCATTTCCCCAGATATTAGTACCAACAAAGAGTGAATCCAACTTTAATGACATAATTGAGGTTTTTAGGAAAGTTACCATAAACCTTCCGTTACTAGAAGCAATTAGGAAACTTCCAGCTTATGCCAAGTTTCTTAAGGATATGTGTATGCGAAAGCGAAAGCTTAGTGTCCCTAAAAAGCCTTTTTAGCTAGTCATGTAAGTTCGATCATTCAGAACCCCATAACTCTTAAATATAAAGACCCAGGTGCACCTACCATTGCTTGTACGATAGGAAAACACAGGGTACACAAATCTTTACTTGACTTAGGAGCCAGTGTGAACTTACTCCCATACCATGTGTACTTAAAGCTAGGGCTCGGTGAATTGAAACCTACAAAGATAACATTGCAGTTAGCTGATAGGTCTGTCAAGATTCCTCGTGGAGTGATAGAAGATGTTCTTATTGAGTTCGACAAGTTTATTTATCCAGTGGATTTCGTGGTCCTAGATACCCAACCTGTCCCTGACCCAGAGAACCAGATACCTGTGATTTTAGGTCTCCCATTCTTAGCTACGTCTAATGCGATCATAAAATGTCGAAATGGTGTGATGAATTTATCCTTTGGTAATATGACTATCGAAATGAACATTTTTAATGTCAGTAAGCTACCTTATGAGCTAGATGACACATGTGTTGAAGAGGTGAATATGATAGAATCCTTAGTTCAGGAGTCATTACCAAACATCTTGTCTGAAGACCCATTAGAGAGTTGTCCAGCCCACTTTAGCATGGATTTCGACGAAGATAGCAACATTGAACAAGTGAATGCTATGTTGGATTCTATTCCTATGTTAGATACTGATAAATGGAAAGCTAGGTTCGAACCATTACTAGCTTTTGAGTCTACCTTAATCCCTTGTTTAGAAGAGCCTCCTAAGTTGGACCCTAAATCTGCATTCTTAGGGACATCTAAGACTTTGCCTGTGATTATAGCATCCGATCAGAACATCAGGCCAGAAATCGTGCTTCAAGACAATAAGGAAACTCTAGGGTTGACCATACAGGATATGAAACATATAAGTCCTATAGCTAGTATACCTCAAAAGAATTTAGAGGATGAACCACCTGATTATAACTCAGAGAAAGCAATTGACCTTTTTTAGAAACCTGATGGTCTAGAAATTAGGAATATTGTGACTAGTCTATCTAGAGACACCCAAAATTCTAAGTTTGGGGGTA
Source organism: Papaver somniferum (assembly GCF_003573695.1). Lineage (NCBI taxonomy): Eukaryota > Viridiplantae > Streptophyta > Magnoliopsida > Ranunculales > Papaveraceae > Papaver > Papaver somniferum. Next base: position 114,767,103 of record NC_039364.1, read on the forward strand.
GTGATCGTCAATTATCCCAGTAGAAGTCCCTAACTTGGGACTCGATCCTAGTGCTTATGAGGTATCACTTGAGTCTATTCAGACTCCACAGCCTGATCCTCCTGATACTGTTCAGGAGGAAATCCAGATATTAAAGTCCCGTTGTTCGGATGAATCTGTTTTTCAAGACACTCATATGAAGCCCAATTGGGCGCCCCAAATAAATCCAGTTTTCTTGCAAGAAACTTTCAATGAGGTTGTGCTCCTTATGTTATTTTTCTGATCCTGTGCAGTTGTTTCATATTAGTGACAGTTTTATTTGGTTTTGATGACCCACAGTTATTTCGACTACTGATATATGATTTGAAAGGTAACTAGCCATTTTATGAAACTTGATGTCTGGATGAAGACTTTAAATTTAGCACTTCTTGGAAGGTAACCCAATCTCATGCAACACGGTAATATCTTTCCTTAACTCTTTTGCTTCAATGGTAACAGTTTCTCCTTGTTCATGCTTTTAATTTCATCTTTAGAACATTGAGGACAATGTTAGATTTAAGTTTGGGGGTATGGGAGAAACTTTTTAGTTGCATTAATAAACTCCAGAGCCTAGAAATTTATGCATATTAAGGATCGCACTAACTAAACTAAGTGGATGGAATCATTTTGGTTGTAGGAATTGAGGAACCAATCTGATTAGATGGAAACATCTAGAAGAGTCTATTCATAAAAGCACAGAGCTCAGGTGTTAGAAATAACATGATAGTTTCACCATATCTCGTTGGGTCCTTTTCACTTCTTTTTTTATTTTATTTTGTTTTTAAACTATGTTTCTCTAAGTGATTAGGTGGGGCTCACGATTCAAGTTGTTACCAATGCTAGGGTGAATTAGAGTGATTGAGATACCATGAAAAAAAAATAAAAAAAAAAGAGAAAAAAAAAATTGAGACCAGACCATTTGACCAAAAGGAATAAATTCAATAAAGTCGACCACTGGTACCCTTGTATATGCCAGTTGTGTTGACCTAGAGTTAGGTTATCGACCACTAGTTCCCTTGTATATGCCAGTGTGTTGATATTAGTCAGACTAATACCTCAGTCCATTAGGATAGGTTCATTTTTTGCGGAGGCCTTCAGACAGATATGAGAAACACCGTTCACTTAGTAAACATCAAAACCATCTATGTTTTTCTCTATATCCATCTTCTTGATCTATCCATGTGATTATTTTTGACTCCGGATATTGATGTCCATAGTGAGACTATCTGAGTAGAGCTCTGTCACTTTATATGAATTTTAGTATGCTTGAGTGCAAACTCGTGTACATCAATTGGAATTTCGCATCAGGGTACTTCCTCCTGTAGTCAATAAGTATGCCAACCAAGGAGATTCTTTAGTGCCTTCCAAGGTTCTGCCTAGATAGCTAGGGTCTGGAGTGTAAAGGTTTTGTGGGTATATCTCTTGTAAGCCCTCCCGAGACTATAACTCGGCCACTAGGGCCACCTAGGGGTTTAAAGGCTTATTGCATACGCTAAATGCAATCGACGATGCCTGCGACAGTGAGTTAGGATTTTATTTTCTATTTGATTTGCTCGAGGACTAGCAAATAATAAGTTTAGGGGTATTTGATAGGCACATTTTTGTGTCTTATATAATCTCAATTGTATATATTATTAGTGCTCGATTTTATATTTATTATGGCTTTTTATGTCCCTGTAGGTATTTTTGGAGAAATAAGCTTTTGCGGCGAAATTGGCTAAAAAAGTGGTTTTTGCGCTCGTGGGAGAAAATTACTATACGAACTCTCACTTTGGATAAGGGGTAACCTAATTACTAAGGGGTGACCTATTTCCAGGCAGCTGCTAAAGGGAGACCAGCACATGATAGGGGGAGGTCATCTTCATCGTTTTTAAACTCAGAAATTGGCGGGAAAAAATGTTGCAGACGAACCAGAGTTGGGGATTTATTTCGAAGGTGTTTTAGAGAGATTCAATCGCTGAAATTTGTTGGGCTGGACGTGATTGAGCATAACAAGCTTGGTATGTGCGCTGGAATCGATCAAATTGGCTGGATAATCCGAAAAAAGGAAACAGAGGTTGAAATGAACACGGAAACTTTGTGGAATTATTTTAGGAATTTCAGGGAGACTAAAGGCGTGAGATTGTTTCCTAAGGTGATATTCTATCTAAGGAAGAGTTTCAGATGATTTGGAAGTCTTAGAAACGATTAAGGAAGTCGGCAGAAGAGATTATTGCCGTGGCTTGCACGAAAAAAAAAAGAGAGAATTAATCGTTATTTTTAGGTTTATGAGCAGTATAAAAGGTGTGTTCGAGTCCCAGGGAAGGTTACGAAGTTATTGGAGCAGTCACAGAGGAGTTTGTAACGCTACAGAGCTGAATTGATCAAGTTGCAGGAAAACCCGAGTTTCTGCTGCTGCTGAAGAAGAACAACCGTTGCAAATAAGAACAGCGTCTCAAATTTGTAACGCTGCTACAGTGACTTCTTTGTAACAGTCAGTCCTTTGTTTGGAAACGCCAATACACCGTTGCAAATAATCAGTGTTATAGTTTTTCATCTTTTAATCAAATTTTGAACCATAAACAAATATTTTGAGCAAGTGATTAATATGAGGATCTAAACCCCATTGCTGAGGCGACGGAGGAAGCCATTTTTCCAATTATTATGTGGTAAATTCTATTTAATTAAATTTTCGTAATTCTTTTATGATTATTTGCACTGAACTGAAATCGAATATATGATTCTGATTAAGTGGTTGTGTTCTCAATTGATGGGTCATGCGTAGGTTAAGTCTTTTGATGGTCCATGCTTTCGATTTACAACTATTGTTTTGAGTATCTACTTGTCTAGGCGAAAATATTAGAATCACTTTAAACGTAAAGAGTTGCATAAATATTGACTAGATTAAATCACATAAAAATTGGAAATTGGTGGAATCCTGAGTCTCAGTGCTTTTTATAATCTTGATAACAATTTATCTTTAAGTTTTCTATTTTAATTTGAGTCTAAAATCGATTCCACACAATCCGAGTTGAACGAACTTTACTACCACTTAAAAACTACATCAAAAGTGTATGGCGACATTCAATCGTTTGAAAGAACTTTTGATATCAACCCCTATCATTAAACCACCGGATTGGAGCAAGCCTTTTGATCTCATGTGTGATGCAAGTGATTATGCGGTTGGTGCGGTGCTTGGGAAACGTGTGGGGAAGACACCTCATTCTATTTATTATGCTTCTAGAACGTTAAATGACGCCCAACAAAACTACACAACCACTTAAAAAGAGTTGTTAGCTATTATTTTTGCTTTGGAAAAGTTTCGCTCTTACCTAATTGGTACAAAAGTTGTTGTCTTTTCTGATCATGCAGCACTTAGGTACTTGCTAATGAAGAAAGAAGCGAAACCGAGGCTTATACGATGGATCTTACTCTTGCAAGAGTTTGATATTGAAATCAAGGACAAGAAAGGAATTGAGAACACCGTTGCGGATCATTTGAGCCGTCTTGCTGTTGACAAGGAAGCTATCCCATTGCGTCAAAGTTTCTCGTATGAGCAACTATTCTCAATTGCCTTTGGAGAACCATGGTATGCCGATATTGTCAATTACTTGGTGTCTAAACAAATCCCAAAGAACTTGTCTCGTGCTGAGAGGGACAAACTTAAGAGGTTAGGGAACCAATACATATGGGATGATCCATACTTATGGAAACAAGGTAGTGACCAAGTACTACGAAGGTGCGTTCCAAAATCCGAGTTTAATTCTATCTTGTATTTTTGTCACTCCTATGCTTGCGGAGGACATTTTGGGAGTAAGAGAACCGCTCACAAGGTACTTGAAAGCGGTTTCTATTGTCCAACCTTGTTCAAGGATGCGTATACATTTTGTACAACTTGTGATAGGTGCCAAAGAACAGGCAATCTAGGTGCCCGAAATCAAATGCCACAAACTTTTATTCAATTTATTGAAGTTTTCTATGTATGGGGTATTGATTTTATGGGTCCTTTTGTCAACTCTCATGGGAATTTTTATATCTTACTTGTTGTTGATTATGTCTCCAAATGGGTGGAAGCTAAGGCCACCCCAACTAATGATTCTAAAGTGGTTTCAGATTTTGTGCAAGCTAATATCTTTGCAAGGTTTGGAATTCCAAGAGCCATAATTAGCGATAGGGGTTCTCACTTCAAAAACAGGATCTTACAAACCTTGTTGAAGAAGTACAATGTGTCGCACAAGATTGCAACACCTTATCATCCCCAAACAAATGGACAAGCCGAGGTGTCTAACCGGGAGGTGAAATCGATTCTTGAGAAGACGGTGAATCCAACAAGGAAAAATTGGAGCATGCGACTTAATGATGCTTTGTGGGCTTATAGAACCGCATACAAGACACCTATTGGGATGTCTCCCTTTAGGCTTGTGTATGGTAAGCCTTGTCACTTACCCGTTGAAATTGAGCATAAGGCGTTTTGGGATATTAAGCAATGCAATATGGAGATCGATGGGGCTGGAAAACAAAGGAAGTTACAACTCCAAGAGCTAGAGGAGCTTCGCAATGATGCATTTGAAAGATCGCGCATTTACAAGGAAAAGACGAAAGCACTTCATGATAACATGATTTCTAGGAAACAATTTTGCATTGGGCAGAAAGTGCTTTTGTTTAATTCTCGTTTGCATTTATTTCCGGGTAAATTAAGGTTATGTTACATTGGACCTTTTATTGTTATTAATGTGTTTTATCATGGTGCAGTAGAAATTCGTAGCATAGCTACAAGAAAGGAACTTAAAGTTAATGGGCACCGGTTGAAACCATATTATGAGAATTTCACTCCCAAAGTGGTGGAAGGAGCTAATTTTGTGGATGCACTCCCTCTGGAGGAGGCATAGAAAGCAAGGAGATAGTCTGGCTGACGACTTACCAAGCGCTAAATGGGAGGCAACTCAAATGATGAGTATTTCTTGTCTTATTTTTATTTTCTTGTCTTGTTTTTAGTTTTTTCTTATCTTGCATTTACTTTTTCTGATTTCTTGTCACATATCATGTTAGAATTTCCCACCTTGACTTACTTTGGATGACTCAATTTACATTGAGGACAATGTAAAGTTTAAGTGTGGGGGAGTGGTTAAGCATTTGCATTTTAATTTTTTCATGAAATTTTCAACTTTTGTGTAAAATAGTGAATATAAAAAGCTCCAACTTGTAGTTAGTTTAGAGTCACATAGTATACATGTCGCTAAGATTACATCGAGATTCTCATAAGAGTGACTGAACTTAGAGATGACAGAGAACATGATCGGGTTTCTTACTTGTATGAGAGTTAAAGTTGGATTTAACCATCCCAATGGCAAATGAGGTGCATACTGAATTCGGTATTAGAGTAGTGGTCCCTTATAGTGGAGACTACCCATGTTACATCATGAGAGGCACCGACCTTCACTTCTTTGTACCTGTCTAAATATGTGCTTTTAGAGTATGTGTCACCATACGTAAACTCCGGGTAGAATGGTGAGCTACCCAACCTCCCACCAATAGAAGCACTATTTTGATCTCTTCAGTGATATTTTATCAATCATGATGGTGACATCGAATCGCTAACTTACATACCACTTGTAATCTTGTTCGCAGTTAGCACCATCCACTTTATCTCTCTATACACCAACAGGTCCATATAAACACTATCATCATCAACAAGAGGAGCATCACAAATTCGAAGGAAAGTTGAAGACGTTCAAGGTTTACAAGCAACGGTACAGAAATGAGCAGATTTCAGATTCAAGTAAAGCAACAAGACAAGGAGCAGAATTTTTACAAGTTGAAGACTATTGTACAAGAGTGAAGATTATCAAGATGAGAATTCAAGAAGTTTATGATATCGAGACATACAAGTTGTGAAGAATCAAGCGGTAAAGTACTTACACCATGGCTTTTGTACTTGCATTTTTATTTTATCTTTATTTTGTATTTGTATTATTTTCTCTTGTCTCAAAAGAAAAAAAAACTTGGGATATGGTCATCATTATGCTAGGTCCCTTGTCTT